>NW_008688975.1:24074-26991 GCF_000695815.1 Acanthisitta chloris | reverse complement strand
AGCTGTGGCTGCCTCAACCTGGAAGTGTTCCAGGCCAGGTTGGGTGGGGCTTGGAGCAACCTGGGCTAGTGGAAGGTGTCCCTGCTCTTGGCATTAGATGATCTTTAAGGTCCCTTCCAATACAGGCCATTCTAAAGGTAGTGCTGCTGGTTATGGTTTCCTTTCCTACCTCTGTGCCCTTTGGGTGTTTTATTTCTGCTTCTTTTTTGCTTTCTCCTTAACAGTGATGTGAGTTATTTCTGCCTGCATCGTATCTGCAGTCTCTCTCATTGCCAGCACCCATAGTGCAGCAACAAAAGCAGAACTGAACCCTTCTGTGGGCCTTATGGGGAGCAGAAGAGGACTGCAGACCTCTCTTTTCTTTATTTACAAGATTTTTTTAAGTGTATCTGCTCTTTTAGATGTGATCAGCTGAAGGACTTTACAGTTGTTACTGCTCTCACTTTTGTATCAGAGAACTTGCCCAGAGGCATAAGCAGTGTGGAGTAGGGCTTTCATTTCAAAGTTCAAGGACCTTTTGTATCTGAAAGCAAACTGCTCCTCTTACCCATTAGTCTATCCCATTATTTGCTGCCTCAGATGCAGCTTTTACTTCTTTTCCATTTCTTAGGCCTTGCAACAGTTTGCAGGAGTTTCAGGGTGAGCATTAAGAGTACTGTGTCAAAAGGGCATAAAATGCTTTGTAGCCATAAGACAGAGCTGCTTTCCGACTAGTTTATTCTCTATAGAGATTTAAACTAAAGAGAAGAGAGGGCAGGGAAGTGATAGTGGCAATCAGGATAAACCCTCGGTGACTCGGAGGATTATAACTGATTACAATCCTCAGAAACTCTGGTTGCAACTTCCTCAGAAGTTATAATCCCACTGACAGAACAGGAGAGCACGTGGAGGAGGAGCAGCAAAGTTTCCCTGGGATTTTCAGGCAGAGGAACAATCCCATTTTCACCACTACATTGAGGAAGTTTACAGCTCATTTGGCTCCTTAGGTTTGTCTGCTTGGAGCTCAATCCATGGGGTTTGAAACTGAAACAAGGATCCAAGGCTGGGATATCTGTTATTTTCACAGAATCACAGAATATAGCACGTGGAGGAGGAGCAGCAAAGTTTCCCTGGGATTTTCAGGCAGAGGAACAATCCCATTTTCACCACTACATTGAGGAAGTTTACAGCTCATTTGGCTCCTTAGGTTTGTCTGCTTGGAGCTCAATCCATGGGGTTTGAAACTGAAACAAGGATCCAAGGCTGGGATATCTGTTATTTTCACAGAATCACAGAATATATGGAGTTGGAAGAGACCCTTGAGGATCATCCAACTCCTGGCTTGGCTCTGACAGGACAGCCCTGAAAAATGTGCTGTTATTGCACTCTCTATTGCAGTTCCTTCCAGCATCCTGGGAAACCCAATTGCATCCATCTATTGCCTGCCACACTGGGTAAGGGATCTGGTAACCAATGGCATGATTACTTCAGCAGTTATCCTTGTATTAATGTCTTAACCAAGCTGAAGAGCAAATCCATCCTTGACTGAGTATCAGGGTAGTCCTGCTTTCCTTCCATTTCAGCTCTTGCCACAAATCAAGAAAGTCAAGGAGCTTAATATGTATTTCTTATTAGAAGCTCTTATCTCACATAGCTGTTTCCAAGTGTGGATTTCCTCTTTCTCTCCATTTCTAGT
The DNA here is from genome assembly GCF_000695815.1 of Acanthisitta chloris. Taxonomy (NCBI): domain Eukaryota; kingdom Metazoa; phylum Chordata; class Aves; order Passeriformes; family Acanthisittidae; genus Acanthisitta; species Acanthisitta chloris. The sequence continues at coordinate 25,316 of NW_008688975.1, read as the reverse complement.
CCATTTTCCTTAATTTTAAATTCATTATTGGACATAGGTTTTAGAAACAGCAAATCTAAGGATGCTAGAAAAGGAAAATGATGTTGTAGCCATATTTTGCATCCAGCTGGACAAAGCCACCAGTCCATCCCTTCTCTCATCTGCTGGATTATTTTTCAGGGTTTTCTTACTGTCAGCAGCTAAGGCATCTGTTTCTTTTCCAGTCAAAGGAAGGTTTGGGCTGTCACTGTACTTTTTACCCTCGAAAAATCCTAAGTAAAAGCTAAGCTAGTCTGGCTCATAGCAGGAAGCAGAACTGAGCTCAACTTGTAAGGAGAATTGATAGCAAATATCTGTTCTCAAGTTTTGTGCAACTGTGGTGCACTGCCCAAAATATAACTTTTTAAAATGTACAGTTAATACTTAGAACACTAGAGGAATCTTAGCTCCTCATCACTGAAGGCTGAGCAAAATCATCTCCTCCCTTCTAGTGTGCTTTGGCCAAATGAATTAGAATCTTTAACCTAAATAGTTTCTTTCCTTAAGCTTATTTAGCTCTGCCCTGAATGTTTTGAGAAACCCTAAGGAAGCAGTGAATGTTTTCAAACTTTCAAAGAGTCTTGTTGCAAATGCAGTGGGATAATTATGAATTTATACCTCAGGAAGATAGTAAATTTGGGATCTTTGTAATTTTTGATCTAATTGTCACACACACAGCACCTTCACTCTTGTCTTTCTAATTCATTTTAGGGATAAAGGTGCCTGTGTGTACGTGACTATTAGATCACAAATTACAAAGAATATCCCAGACTCATTTGTTCTTTCTTTCCTTTGATAGTTTCAATGCTATCAGAAACCAACCATATGATTAAACAGAGCTGTAGAAGGCAACACATTCCTCTTATTTTGATTGTGCTGTCTATCATCTTGATGGAATTAAGAAATGGATTGTGTGATGAACATAAACCTTGGTGGATTCCATGGAGGGTGGCAGCAGGGCTTGTTCTGTCAATACCAGCACTCGTGTGCACAGCTCATGTCACGTGAGAGCTCCTTCCTCTGTCTCATCCTGTCCTCCTTCTAGCTCCCAAGCCTCATTTCCCTCAGTGGTGGGGGATGTGAGTGGGAGCTGCACCTGAGGCTGAGCTGGCAGAGAAATCCAAACTGTTGCTAAACACTTTGAACATTCAGGCCCTTGCAGGAATTTCTCTCAGGAACTCAACTGGGCCCTTCATTTTTCAAACCTAGCCAAGTGATTATTTC
>NW_008688975.1:22476-24060 GCF_000695815.1 Acanthisitta chloris | reverse complement strand
GGGAAAGGTCAGGGAATGTAAACATTACTAAATGCAATGGAAATTACTCCAGTTTCTTTGAAATCCAGAGAGATTCAGGCTAACAACATCTTTTAAGGATTCCAGAAGATGAATTTTGTGCAGTTGAGATGTGAGTTGCCTGATAGGTTTTTCCTCAGGTTCAAGAAGGAGATGTAGGTGAGTCCTTGCTGGGAACTAGAGCAAAAAGCAGCATGGAGCAACAAGGATTTTCTTTTGGAAGTTTAGTTCTGAGAAAGACACATAGGCAGGACAACCTCTGGGGGTAAAATGAAACTCAGGTGATTTGATGAGACTCCAGAATTTGCTTTAAATACACCAACTGATTTTTTTTAACTCCACCCCCTACCCCCCACAAAGACATGAAATATTTGATTTCCATAGTCAAACCTGCTAATCTTTGCTAAAGACCAAAGAGGCAGGTAGAAGAGAGGTGATGTTTGCATCATCAGATGATGTTCATGGCACTTTTTGATTTAGTAGGGAGGCACATCTTTTACTGACGAAGAAACTCTGTTAAATGTCAGGAAGGAAACTCATAGCACTATTTTCATGTGGGGAAAAAAATGTACTATTACCTCTTAAAAATAGGAAAAGTTACTATTAATGAGAAAGACTTTATTGTTGCTAGATAATAAACACAAACTAGGAGTGTTAAAGAACAAATTTCAGTGTAGCTGCATCAATGCACAACTGGCTGCAAATTTAGTGCATGTGAAATATGGATATAAATATATCTATGGATTCTTTTTTCCTCAGAAAAGCTATCCCTAAGATGGGAAGAATAACATTAGAGCCACCATTACATTAAAATCAGTGAGCTAAGTATAGCTAATATCATGTCAATCTTATTTATTTACCCCAATCTGTTGATATTTGGGCACTATTAGGATGTTGATATCCTCAGCTCAAGCACTGGAACTAGTGGGGTAAAAACCAATTTTCACACAAGATCAAATTTCAGAGTGGTGAGCAATGATTTGATGGCAGGAATTTTGACTCCAGAATGTTCCTTGTTTATTGTGTTCCATAAAGGAAGCTCTGCATGAAGAAGTGCATAAAAATGTAGTAGAATGGGACTAGAAAAAATTAATAACCATCTTTATATATTGGCAAACTATGATCATATATACATGTGGGGGCAAAATAAATTTCATCATTAAACTGTTCAGATGAAATAACAACAATTTTAAGCATGGACACAAAAAATTACTGCAAGATCTGATGTGAATTTTTGGAAGAGTAGCAGAAAAACCCTAAGATTGAAATGTTTTCCCTCAATTCCTTCAGAGAGGCTCAAGGGCAGAAAGAACAGGTAACTAAGCATATATTTAGCATACAAATAATGTCATATGCTACAATACAGTTGAGATAGTGCAATAAGAAGGAAGGAATTGAAAACATGGTACTTCTGGAAAGATATTGTGTTTCCTTAAAGGAAAATATTATACATTGTCCTAAGCTAGGTGCTGGAAAAACCTCCCATACATTGCTGAAAACATAAGTAGGAAAGACATTAAAGTGATAAAGAGACTGTGTTAAATGTCACTAAGGAAACTCATAGCA
>NW_008688975.1:3315-22460 GCF_000695815.1 Acanthisitta chloris | reverse complement strand
GGGGGAAGAAGTGCTCTCTATTATCCCTTAAAAAATAGGAAAAGTTGCTATTAATGAGAAAGACTTTATTGTTAGTAGATAATAAAAATAAATTAGGTCTGTTAAGGCACAAATTTCAGTGTAGCTACATCAGTATTTGCTATAACTGGGAACTTATGACTCTATTATGCAGTGCAGTGTGATGTTCCACTTGTAGAGTGTTTCACACCACTTCTTGCATTTACTGTCCATTTTAATACTTGGTGGAGTTGATTTAAAATGCTGCTTAAGTTAATTAACTATTTCAGTATTAAGATTACCTTTAAGAGCCAAAAAGTTACATTTAGGTTTTGATCACAGTGTAGTTACTGCTTTTTAAGTTGATTTTTTTTTTGTTGTTATTGGAGTTTCCAGCCTTGTGAAGTGCCCAATAATGCAGAGCATTACCAAATCCTTCATTTAATCCAAACTCATAATCACCTCCAATTCAGCCTGAAGACTAAATACATAACAAACCATGGGACTGGACTGGGTTCATAATTGAAAACCAATCCCAAGACAAACATTATTATTTACAGCTTAAAATAAGAGCTTGTGTTCAATACCATCATTCTGCTATTTTCCTGCACTGTAATTTCTCCTGAAAGATATTTGTGCTCTATGATTTTGTAGCACTCATCCTCCTGGTTAGATTTTTTTTTTTTCTCTCTGAGCTTGTTCTGTTTTATTTTGAGTAAATGGAAAGTTCTCTCTGTAATAAGAAGAATAAATTTGAGAGCTGTATTTCTTTCCCCATACAAGGAGCAGTTTTAAATCTGTCAGATTCATAATGGTGGATAATAGTCATTGTCATTATGAATATGACAGAGAGGCACTCTTGGTTAGGAGCTATAGTGACAGAACAAGGGGCAATGGGTGCAAACTGAAAGAGAGAAAATTAGATTAGTTATCAGGAAGAAGTTTTCCCTATGAAGGTGGTGAGACACTGGCACAGGTTGCCTAGGGAGGCTGTGGCTGCCCCAACCCTGGCAGTGTTCAAAGCCAGGTTGGATCAAGCCTTGAGCAAACTGTTCTGGTGGGAGGTGTCCCTGCCCAGGACAGGGGGTTGGGACTAGATGATCTGAAAGGTCCATTCCAACCCCAAAAATTCTATGATTCTCTGATCTGTCCTTCTGTCTATGGTGCTTTCCTGGTTGCCATCCCCACTGGCTGAGTGCTCCCAGCCTCCAGAGCCTGTATCCTCTCAGTCTGGGGAGACCACAGAGCACAGAAGGAGCATATGGCTTTGGGAGGGTTTTGAGGAAGTTTTTGTAGGGGAAGTGCAAAACTGAAGTCTCATGATGTAAGAGAAACTCTGCAGTCATTGCCCTGGTTTTTCTCTCCCATTGAGGAGTACCTGTGGATACCTGCCCAGGAGGTGGAACTAGATGATCTCTAAGGTCCATCCCAGCCCCTTAAATTCTATGATCCTATGATTTTAATATCACCCAAAATCAGTGACCAAACACCTCCAAGAGATGCTCTTGGTGGTGCTGCACTGATCCCACCAACCTGGGCTGCAGCCAGACCTATTGGTATTCTTCAGGGTTCAGTCTCCCAGTTAAAACTAGGAGTGATATAACCTGGATGCCACTTTTGGTAGCAGAATGTTTGTTTGGGCTGCAGCAGATGTTTGGGAATCAATGGTTTGCTTCATGGCCACAGGGCAGATCCTGCTTCTTCTCTCTGTACTCACTGTTCCAGCTAGGATCTCCGTGGAATTTCTTTCTGTGGAGAGTGATGTTTTGATTACCTCCTATGATTTCCCACAGTTTCAAATGCAGCTTACTGTAATCTTCACTTAACAGCCTCTTCAAGCCTGGTCAGGTTTCCAGCTAAGCAGCTCTCAGAAACCTCAGTTAATGCTTTTTTGTCTCAGAGCAAAGCAAAAGATTTTGCCACCCTTGGTTGTGAGATAAATGCCTCAGATATTACTTATTAGGAGAGATTTCCCAGGTTTTTCACTTGACTTTTATCACCATATTCCCTTGATTTCCAAGGTGATGCATTAGTTTCTCTGTTTTATTTTGCTCTGTGTTATCTAGTGGCCACAATCTCTCCCTTTCTTCCTGCTTTGGTTTAATTGTGATTACACATCTCTTATGCCTCTTGGTTCCCCACTGGGATTTTTGTATCTAATCACAGAGATGGTTTTCAGGAGCCACTGCTCTTAAAAAATAGCTAAAAAGAAAACTTGCTTCTATGTTTGAATGTATATTTACCACTTCTGGCCCCATTACTATACTGAATAATGATCCAGGCTTACAAACACTTTAGCACATGTTAAATTCCAAAGTGCCTGGAGTTTGTGGCTGCCTTGTTTAATTGTTTGCAATTTGTTGAAGTATAAAATGCCTAAATACATGATATCTTTAGGAGAGAACACATTTGCCTTCTGTGTTTCTTCTGTGAAGGCAAACTGGGGTGAAACTAAGTCTTTAATTCTTAGCCAAAAGATGAGACTTTATTTTAGACTGGAAAACTTTGTTTTTCGAAGGAAGATAGGCATTTCCCTGTGCATGATATCGAAACTTTTCACATTCCCAGCCTCATGGAAACTCACTTTCTGCCTCAGACTTGTAAGCAGCCTTCCAGAATATTTCTTTTTTCACTAGTTTATCCCTCAGCTTTCAACATAGAGGTGGATGAAGTTTTGCAGAGACTCTAGGAACCAACTCAGAGCTCTGTCAATATTTGGAAACTTCAGAAGTTCAATTTTTGCTGCTGGGCTCCTTTTCCCCTCACCCCTTTGCACATCCCTGTGACTGAGGAGAATGTCAAAGTACAGAAACACTGCATGAGCCTCTTTCAGGGGTTCTACCTCGGCATCTGTGATAAGGCTGTTGGAGAGAAAAAGTTGCCTTCTCTGGGTACAGAATCCTGTAAGCCCAGAAGATGAATCCTGTTTTCTAGGAACATAAACCCTCTAATATTCTGCAGTTCTATGTAAATAACTTTGCAAGTAACAGTTCAGTTTGTACAGAGAGATTTTTCTATGCTATATTATTTGTTCTTGTAACAGCTCCTTCTTTTCTTCAGAAACACTTCACAGCATCCTTCACCCCATGGCTGTGGCCAGTGGTTACAGAAGTACAGTCTGGCTATGGCATGTGGAAATTCATTTTCATGCCCTTCGAACTCTCAAGAGTGTTTTCAAAACACTGACCTTCATGCTAACCTCTCAGAGCTAAATTCACCTTAGGAAGGAGCTATGTGTGGCTTTTTATCTAAATAAGACAAGTCTGTCAGCACATCTTGGTCAGAGAAGAAAGAAGGGCTGGATCTCTTCATCCTTCAGTGTAAGCCCAGCAGAAAGATCATTGTTTCCTTCAATACATGAAGGAGGGACAGTGTTGGGAATATGACAAGGATGGAAAGAAGTAGTAAATGACAATACAGCAGAAATAACAGAATCACTCACACCAGGTGTCTAGGCTGTTATTCCACCTGAAGGCACCAGCTGTGGGCAGCAGTTGCCCCACCAAAGGACTTGCAGGCAGCCATGCAAACCTTGTGGATCACTCTGAGTCTTTGGTTCTCTTTCTCATCTTTTAATTGCTTCAGGCTTTCTCCAGATTTATTAAAAACATCCCTGGGTTCCTTGAGGATTTTGTTTACAGAGATGGAAATATTATCTCTCTTCAGAGAATCATTAAGGTTGGAAAAGACCTTCAAGATCATCAAATCTGACCTTCAGTCTCTTTTTCTGCTGTTCTTAAAGGTGAGTTCAAATGAAAAGGTGACGGTCAACTGACTTAAAAACACATACCAGGAACAAAATCAAGTAAGACTCAAACTATTTAGCAGCCAAAAGCTCTTGACAGCAGAGTGTACCTCCACCAGTATGAATCATGGCAAGCATAATATTGAAAGCAATACAAGAGCAGATTCAGAGTGTGACTCTATTTGGGCAGCTGCATTTTAATTTTATCTCTTGTTTCATCTTTCCTGAGGTTGTTGGCACCTTGCTACTGATAGACTACACTGATTTAAATTCTACCTCACAGAAATGGTGTAGACACTGCAAAGGAGACACCAATTGTGTTTAGGCAGTTTAAGTTACTTTATCACAATCCTCTGAACTGAGAAACTCAAAACCAGAGCTTTGAGTTTAAACTCAAAAGAGTCTAAACTAAGAGTTAGACCTGGAATGGTGGATACTGGGAAGTTTCTTTGAGTAGATGCACCTGGATCCCAACTCGTAAGAATTACAGAGCTTAATAAATACGTAAAACAAAGTTTGAGTGATGTGATTTAAGGAAGCTCAATTAGACCTGTCATAGAGTACACTTTAATTTTTGAGCCAGTAAAATTACATGAGTTAAATTGTTATCAATGTCTAAGTGTTCTCTTACAGTGGATGAACCTGGTCCAGCAGTATCAACAGTGTATGTGTTTCTCCCCTATAAACCATCCACAAACTTCAATCTGACAGTATTAATGTCAATTCACAGAATATTTTTTGGAACAACATTTGCAGTTGTGGGTTTAAAAAGAGATTTTGCATGTCTGTAGGTTTCAGTCATACAATGAGTTGAAGGGAAAGTAAGACTTGCTGTTGTGTGGTTCATACAAGCAATCTGTGCTTTAGTAAGGAATATTTTGAGAATTTAATTTAGACTCTCTGTAGTCTATAAGAAAGAGAAACAATCCTGGTGAGAGACTCTCGCTCTGTGCCTATGTGAGTGTTCACATTCAGCATAATCTAAACATTCAGAAAATAATCCTTCCTTTTGACAAACAATTGGAACCACGGAAGGGTTTTCACTAGGACAAATACAGCATTTACTCACAAACTCTCTCTCAATTCTCATTTCAGTTTTGTTTTTATGAATTCTGCCTGAAAATAGGATTTGCAAAGCCGAGCCCGATTTGAATTCAATAGAAATCATAGTGGAGGTAGCCATGGTAGAATCACAGCTTTTTGTTCAAGTAGAAAGTGCTGAAAGAGTTTCACAGCCAAGCCAAACCATTTGTTAGCTTTTTTTGTAGGCAACATTTACAGCCTTCTTTTAGTACAGGCTGTTCATTTGAAACAGGGGGGAAAGTAGTCATGAAATGAGTGCCAGTGGTTATCTGCTTCCCTTGAATAGGAAAGCACCTTTACCTTCCTCTACAAAAAGTTGATTTAGAAGCCTTCAGGCAGTCTGACAGAAGTTAGCAAATACTTTAGATTTGAGGTGAAGGACTAGAGTAATCTATGCTGTGAGAATGGGACGTTATTGTTGACATGGCTCTTCCTCTTGTATCTTCCCAAAACAATAAGGCAATAAAATGTTTCCTGAAATGAGTTCACTGAGTTTTGCTGCTGTGGGGATTTACCAGAAATGGCCTCATTTATTTGTAAATTCATTTATTTCCCAGTCCTGTTGACTCTGAGTAAAAGTCTGAAGTTCAGCTCCTAAGAAATATTTACCTATGGATCACATTTGGGATGTGAGGAGCAGTCAGTCACCTCTGAGGTAAAGATGATTCAGGTGCCAACACTGTTAAATGAAGTAGGAGCAGGTGGTATCCAATTTTTGATTTCATTATAGCTCTGGGCAAACAATCTATTAGGATGTGTGCCTCATCCCCTCCACATGAGCAAACTGGGGATGTCCTGGGCAGTGAGATGACAGTGTGAGACACATCAGGCCAGCAAAGCAAATCTGTGAAGCTTCTGCCTGCAGGGCTCAGCTATTAGAGGAGATGAGCATCTGGGGGCTCCTTTTCAGTGGCCAGAGAGTTTGCATAAATGCCTGGGCTGAGATGAATGTTTTGGGATTAATGTGTCTGAGGACCAGGGCCAGCCCAAGGCAAGGAACAGCTCTGCTCAGCAGAATGAACTCTGGAATAATAGATCTGAAATGAAGCTTGGCTGGATTGCTATTGCCTTTTGTGCTTTTTGGAGGGAGAGGATTTTAATCCCTTAAATCATGGTGAGGAGGTTGGAACTAGATGATATGTTAGGTTTCTTCCAAACCAAACTATTCTGGGATTGTATGAAATTCAGCAGTTCGTTTTTTAAGATGCTCACCAGACTCTGCTGATCTCTTCCCCTCCCGTTTAGTAGTGTTTGCAACACTCTCAGGACTACTTTCTGAAGGTTTCTAAGTCAACTTTTTGTAGAGGGAGGTAAAGGTACTTTCCTATTCAAGGGAAGCAGATAACCACTGGCACTCATTTCATGACCAGTTCCCCTCTGTTTCAAATGAACAGCCTGTACTAAAAGAAGGCTGTAAAATATTGCCTGCAAATATATGTATTTTTTTCTAGGATAAAGTTGTAATTGAATAGGATTGGGAAGAGAGGTTAAGGCACAGTTTACTCAATGCTGTTCTGCAAGAACGAAGCATAATTCTATTTAAAACCTTCTGTATTTCATATTCCTGCGCTAATTCCTTTTGCTGCTTGAAAATCTATTTGATATTGGAAGTCATAATTCTGTTGGTGCCTCTGTTTCCTATTAATTTAGCTTTGATTTATCCTGAAAATCTTCAGCATTTTCTTGTGTGGGTTTCCTGCTCAGCAGTTTTATCGCATTGCAGAGAGACAGTTACTACAAGTCTTGGCACTTGTGTAAGAGACTGTGCTTCAGAACACTGAGCTGCAGAGTGGTTAAAGGCTTTCAGATAGTCAGTACAGACATAGCAATGCTTTCAGTTCTTACGGCTGAATCGCTAGAATATGGCTTTAATCTCAATATAATCAACTTTCCTGCTTAGACACATTATTATTATTAGTGTTTTGTAATGGTCATTAAGAGATAGGAATAGCATAAGTGTTACAAATTCATGGAAGTCTCCAAAGAAACTTCAATTTCAGTACTCTTATCACACTAGTGACTAAAGACAGAGTCTAAATCCACATGATTTTGGGTGTTGGCTTTCCGTTTTCAGCTAGCAACTTGTTTTCCTGCTAAAATTATCTTTTTGGGGGGCTAACTACAGCCTTGTTTATCTGTACTTTTTAACAAAAGCCCAGCTGGAATGACTTTCACCTGCTCCCTCAGCTCTGTGCCATGGGAGTGCAGTTGGAAATGGCAATGACACTGACATGAGCAGGAAGCAACAGGAGCAGGAGGAATTGATAAGACAGCACTGACTGTAGCAGAGAAGCCCATTTATGTTAAATCATCCAAAATAGGGACATTTAGAAATGTCTAATTTACAATGGGGAAAGTTCTAGCAGAACTCAGCATAGATTTGGAAATGGTAAGAGATCCCAAGTCAATTATCAAGTATATAAAACAGCCCTTAAAAAAGGTGAATTCTGCGTTGCTGTTAAAAGGAACTTGTTTACATACTAATAGTATTCCTGGACAAAAGGAAAGAACAGGAGAGGTGAAGACAGGAGAGGTAAAGAGAGTAGAAGCAAAGCAAATCCCCTCTCTGATTTCTTCTGGGCTACATTACTTCCTCACGTGCTAATCAGACTACAAATCTGGGGCATAGTTGTAGCATCTTTTGACTTCACTGACTAAATAATATGGCACTGGTAAATAGTAAAGTGATGTTTTTGGGGAGGCAAATCAAGGATTATCATGGAGTAGAAGGAAAATATATGTAAAGTTTTGCCTGTTGCTTTTCTTTGCCTATCAGCCAAGCACCAAAGTTTCAGGAAATGATATCTGCAACAATAATAAGCCTTAAAAAAAAAAGGATCATAAAAAGTATCTGGTTTTGGCAGTCTGTTGTGAAAGCAGGTGGTGAGTCCTAAATCTAATTCCTGGGTTTTTATGGTGTGGCAGTAAAGAGGGAAGCAGACAGCATTGTTACCCACAGAGTTGGAATTAAAGTCAGATTTGTTTCAGCAGGGTATTAATGGGGTTCCTGGGAGAGGCAATCTCTGCCTTTGAGTCTGTTACTGGGTGGAAAATCATCTGGACAGGTTTGGGGGTTTTTTTTGAGCTGTGACAATATGTTGCAATTTGAAATTTTACAAATTCAATTCCTTATGCTCATTAACTCATTTCCATAGGAGATGGAGCATCAATTCCCTTTTTTTGTTAAGCCTTTTATAATAATTAAGGAGGATTTTCTTTGTCTTTCCTTAAGTCTGGGTGGTTCACGTGCACACGCTATAATTACTCACTCCTAAATGAAAAAGTTCAGGTAGCTCTGCTGAGTTTACCTGCTGGAACATTCATTCTGAAAGGCAGAACAGCTTAGTTCTAGCTGTTCACTTCCCAGACAAAATTCTTTCTGTAAAGATATTAAAGACAAAATTTTGAGTGAAAATACCAATTCACCCCCAAAAAAAGGCTCAGCACAGAGATGTGTCACAACATTATGAGCTGCTTAAAAATGTTTTAAATTCCTTTGCTATGGGTTTGCAGAGAGTAAAACCCATTTACAGGTGTTCATGATGTTTTCTACAAGTGTAATTTATTTAAGTAGAGTAATCAAAGGAGAAATATCTTGTACTGGCTTTACCCACCCCTGGAGGAGCCTCAAAGCACTGGTACAAACAGTGCTTCTATTTTCCACTCTGTACTGGGTATTTTGTCACCTTCTGCATCTTTTTCCTTTGGTGAATAGTTTAATTTAAATATATTTTCCAATTTAACAGGTAGATCCATTAGGACAGTGGTTTTCTGGCTCAAGGAGCAAAGAGGAAAGATTTGGGCATACAGCTCCAGTGATATTATTTGTAGATTTCTGAGCCTTGTAGCTACTTACTAGTACTTGAGGCAAATTGAAGCCAAAAATGTCCTTCAGCAGTTGGTCATTTCTATTTACAGCTTTGGCCTTCTTTTAAGGTAGAATTATTTGAATTGCTATACCAATATATTTCCAATGCTGTTAATGGCATGAGCATCTCTAGTCATTACTGTCTTTTTGTCCTCACACTTCCCAGTTTTTAAACCTCTGAAAATAGCTCAGGAAAAATATCTCAGCAGCCAGGAGGGAACACTAGAAGGGTCAATGTACTGTAAACTATATTGGTCCTACAATAACAGGAGGGTGAGGTGAGTGTAGCACTGACAAATATTAACATAGGGATAAATTGGTCATTTTTACCTGGTATCCCATTTTGGTCAATCATTTTCATTTGGCATCTGGAATCCAAAGAAGACTTTGGATGGAAAAAGAAGAGGTGAAAAGCTTAATCATAGTATTATTTTAGGCAGCAGAATTGGCAGGGATGCAGAGATGTATGTCCTCACAAGGGGAAGTAGAAAGCACTTGTTTCACCCCATCAGCAAGACTGAGCATGGTAAAATAATTTACAAACTTAAAATACAGACCAAATGTACATGAACCTTTTACTTTATGCCTACACTTGATTAAAATAATCTTAGTTTTTAATTTTGTTTCTCAGAGACCTAATTTGGGTTATATAAATACGCTTAAAATGAACAGAGCACTGAAATCAGTTTTTCTGCTTCATTGTTTCAGATTTCTGCAACGGAAGGAAAACATTTCTTAATCCTGAATCAGAAGCTCACCTGGAAATGGTAAGAGGATTTATAATTGAAGATAACACTTGAATTCTGATGTTATGAAAAATTAATGACATTTGTGTCTAAATATCTAGTAACAAAGTAGATACAGAAGATCAAACACCTCTCCTCCAGAAATACTATAAGTCTGTAAACAGGTTCATTTTAACATTTATGAAGTTATAAGAATTAATGCAGTTTGTAAGAATTTCTACCTGATGAACAGAGTTGTGATTTCTTACCATCTCCAAATCTACACAGAGATCTGCTAGAACTTTCCCATTATAAATTAGACGTTTCTAAATGTACATATTTGGGATGATTTAGGATAAATATGTCCCTGGTGTATTTTCTTATGTTGTGAACATCTGGCTTGATGTTCAAACCCATTTGTTCTTTACTTTCAGTGAGTATTTCCAACATTTAAGAGGGAACTTAAGATGGATTTTAGTGCCAGCCATTTCAATCCCAGGCCTTGGATTGTAGGATGATTAGTGATGGAAAATAATCGTGTAGTAATGAAAATGGGTATTTCTAGGGATTGTCCCGTCACTAGAATGTGTGCTATGGCATCACTGCTGTTTGACTTCATCATTTGTGATGCCACTATGGGCATGTTACTGCTGCTGGTGATAGCTGAGACCTCCCAGTGCATCCCCAACATTTGATTTCTCTGGAAAAGGATTGCATACAGGTGGAATTCTGTGTGAATCACAGCAGTGATAGGACAAGGGGTAACAGGTTCAAATTGAAGGAGGTGAAATTTAGGCTAGATATTAGGAAAAAGTTTTTTCCTGTGAAAGTGGTGAGAGACAGGCACAGGTTGCCCAGGGAAGTAGCAGATGCCTCAACCCTGGCAGTGTTCACAGCCAGGTGGGGTGAAGCCTTGAGCAACCTGTTCTAGTGGGAGGTGCCCCTGCCCAGGGCAGTGGACTGGGACTAGATGATCTCTAAGATCCATTCCAGCCCCTAAAATCTATGATTCTATGATATGATTCTATGAATCTCCTGCACACATGGCACTCTGTGTCTGTACAGAAACAGCAAAATGAGTTTCTGTTTGGCAGTTTGATAAAGGGCTGAGCAGATGGTGGTTTGTACGTGTGATGAACTGATTTGAAGTGATTAAGACAAGTGTAAAATTGGATTTTGAGCATCTTCAAAAATTCAGGGCTCGCTTACTTGGAATTTCATGCAAAATAACAGGAAGTTCTGTGACAATTCATAAATTTGGCTGAAGAAAAGCTGGTAATAATCCTAGGGACTGTCTCACTTCTTGACTGATGGAAATGGTACAACCTTCTGTGGTGGCAGAAGAAAGGATTTGCTTAAAGGACTTATTGAATACCTTTACTCAGCTGGAAATAGGAGTTAAAAATGAACTTTCATATTATTTATTGTTTCAAGTTTTATTTCCAGTGGCATGTGAAAAAATCATTCACAGAATGAGGTTTCAATCTGCATCTATAACTTATAGTTTTAAAAATTACATATTGTATATCCATATGACAGTTTCATACCTATCTGATTACAGAGGAAGGACTAGGTGGATTTGCAGTGTTTAATCAAGTTTGCTTTCTGATTTTAACATGCTTTTATAACTCTCTGGACTTTTAAATTCCTTTTGTCTGCTCTACTGTGAACTTTTCACTCCAAAATGGGTTTGCACCCATTGTAATTTGCCTAAAGGATTGAATTACACGAACAAACCAGCCTCAAATCCTAAATACTAATTTCTTTGACTTCTCCAAGCCACTGCTACCAGGTACCCTATAGAAAGTCCTATGTATAGGACCTGATGTAGCTCACAGAGTGAGTACACCAGCAGTTACCTGTACCAGCACTTAAAATTCTGCCTCACGAATGTCACCAATTGCATATTCACCTCAGCTCTGCTCCTGTATATTCATGCTGGCTCCTCTCTGAACAAACAGTTCCAGTAGATATTATCAAGGAGAATGCTGAAATAATATTGCACAGTCAACACAGATCTTAACTTGACCTTTTTTTTCAAGCCCAGAAATATAAATGTAACCAGGCTGCAGTTAGGAAAGTAAATTAGGCAAACCAGAGAAACCTTGTGTTGGGACAAGTTTTTTTGATGATAATTTTCTAGTCTAAACAATTTACTGTAATCCAAAACTCCCACTCCCATCTGCAAAGCAGCTTGTGTGCCACACAACTTCCCAGTTTAGGAATGGGACAGCCCATGCCTGAGGCATTGAGAAGCTCAGCAGTGCATCAACTGCTGCTTGGGGGACGTGGGCTCAAAGCTGAAGTGCTGTTGATGAAATCAAACTTCAAAAACCCTCTCAGAACTCCCAGAATTCAGTTAGGAGGGAGTGGATCTTAATTTTAATTATGTAGTTAAAAAACACCATTCTAGGAATTTTATTTTAGTTTCATTGGTAATCACATGACACTTACTTAAATTAAGCTAAATCATGTAAATTCTGATTGAAAGAGACCTCTGAGTCAACCACCCCATCGTGCTGCCTGAATCCTGCTTGAAACATCATGAGGTCAGGTCAGCTGTGCCCTTGTCTGCTTGAATCTTGAGAAGCTCCAAGGATGGGGATGAGTTGCCAAGCAGCATTTCTACACTAACACAAGAGAAAAAACCCAAACTAAATAGTGCCACACAAATGTCTCGGTGAAATCATGTCTCAGAGAGACCCAGACAAATTACAGAGCTGGCAATCACCAACCAGATGAAGTTTAACTGGGGCAAGTGCTGGATTCTGCCCCTGAGATAGGGTAACCCTGGCTGTACGTACACACTGGGGAATGAAAGGTTGGAATGTAGTCCTGGGAAAGGGCCCTGGGGGTCCTGGTCAGTGTCAAGTTGAATATGAGCCAAGAGTGTGCTCTGGCAGCCAGGAGAGACATCATGTCCTGGGGGGCATCAGGCAAGGCATTGTCAGAGAGAGAGGGATAGGATTGTCCTGCTCTGCTCTGTGCTGGGGCAGCCTCACCTGGAATGCTGTGTGCAGTTTGGGCACCACAATACAAGAAAGACGTTCAGTTATTGAAGAGTGTCCAAAGGAGGCAAGGAAGATGGTGAAGGGCTTTGAGGGGAAGCCACATGAGGAGTGGCTGAGGCACTTGGGCTGTTCAGGCTGGAGAAGAGGAGACTAAGGGGAGACCTCATTCCTGGGAAGTGAAGGGACAGCACTGACCTCTAGCAGCCAGTGACAGGATCCAACGTAATGGTCTGAAGTTGTGTCAAGGGAGGTTTAGGTTGGATATTAGAAAATGGTTCTTCCCCCAGAGGGTGTTTGGGCACTGGAACAGCTCCCCAGAGCAGTGGTCACAGCCCCAAGCCTGACAGAGATCAAGGAGTGTTTGGCCAATGCTCTCAGGCTCATGGTGTGATTCTCAGGGATGTCCTGTGCAGGGCCAGGAGTTGGACTGGATAATCCTCAAGGGTCCCTTCCAACTCTGATTATTCTGTGATTCTGTGGTATTTTCACTCTCTGTTTAAGCTAATATCTGTGGCCTTTGAAGCAAGGGAGTGAAAGGGAAACTGGCAGGAGTTTGCATCAATAAATTCATTAAATCTTGCCTCTGAAACTCTGAAGAAACAAACATGATGAAATTGGTGTAATCTAAAGTAGCAGTAGATGAAATAATTGTAAAACACACATATTGAGAAAAATGCCTACTTTCCTTGTTTTGCCATCCCAGCAAAGGCAAAATGGAATGAATGTAATAATTTGGAACATGTCATTCTACATTTTGCTTATGCAAATACTGCTGAGTGTGTGCTACACAACATTTAGCTTAGTCACAAGTGTGAATTTTAATAGAATGAGTTTGTTTGGAAAAGTATTTGTATATGCATTCATAATTCTATTTTTTCTAGAAGATAAATTATTCTCTTTAATACACAGGAGAAATAAATCGACTTCTCACCAGCATCCATAGAAATGGAGTTCAAAAGTCCTTGTGATGCAGAGAGAGATTTGCATCTCCATAGAAAAGAAGCTGTGATTTTTTTCCTTTGTTTAAAGCAGTTCTCTTTTTCCTTTGCTTTTCTTACCTGGAACTTTATTTCTTGAATATGCTACTAATTTAGTTTCAAAGAAAGTGTAGTAAACATGGAAAATAATATTGTTATCTTTTGCCACCACTAAGCATCTTCATCCAGGAAATATTTGTGCTTAGAAAGAAGATAACAAGGAAAATTTCTCATTTGAAAGTCAGGAAATAAGTCTTAAATCTGGAAAAAAACCCCACCCTTTGTAATAAGTTATATCTCTACATGTTGCATGGGATATTAGACAATAATTTATACAGCCCAAAAATGTGTTCACCTATTTTCAGTTTATGAGCACAGCTATACTGGGAACAAAGCAATACCTTTGGAGAAGATAAGTGCTTTTTACAGATCTCTGGGGTCTCTGGGGTTTTAATTAGGGATTTTTATAGCTTTAGTATATGAGCTTCTAAGACCTTTTTACTTCAGAATAAAATTCAGATGTTTTTGTGTCCTCCCTTGATCAACTTTAAGGCCAGCTATAAAGGTGGAAAGGATCTGTTTCTAAATACTAATGAGTGGCTTTCTAAAATGGGAGGAAACCTATTACAGTGTGTATGGGTAGGTGTATAAAAATCCATAAGTGATTATTTTATACATATAAATAATCCTAGAGCATTTGTAATTAGAAGAATCATTTAGTTATGCTTTCAAATTTAGGCACTGGCTGGTAAATACTGCATTGTGGTACAAGCTGTTCCATGCAAGCCTTAGAATGTGAGTGATGTGTGTGTATATCTGTATATCCTACAGTGTTCAAAGCCAGGTTGGCTAAAGCCTTGAGCATCCTGTTCTGGTGGGAGGTGTCCCTGCCCATGGCAGAGTGGGCTGGGACCAGATGATCTCTAAGGTCCATTCCAACCCCTTAATATTTATGTTTCTATGATAAAATTTGTCCTGGTTCTTGTGCTGTTGATTCCTTTGTTTTGGTTTGTTCTTTCTGAGGTCATGGTGGAGTTAAAAAAGCCCAAATCTGCTGAAGGACCTTGGCTTTTAAGTATAAAAGAAGACATCTCTTGCTCTCTGAATGGTCCTAGCAGCCTCTTGAGCCTCATCCATCATGCAACAGCCCAGGCTGAGACTGAAAAATGAAGGATCTGTAACAAAATGTGTAAATACATAAACAGTGGTTGATTGGAAGGGTTCATGCTCTCCTGCCCTTCCCACCCAGAAAGAATTGGAATGTGCCTTGGGAATACTCACCTGTGCTGGCAGCTCAGAGAATCAACTGTCTCCAGGGCTACATCCCCAGCAGTGTGGGCAGCAGGTGAGGGAGGGGATTGTGCCCCTCTACTCCACACTGGTGAGACCAACCTGCAGTGCTGCATCCAGCCCTGGGGCCCTCAATGTAAGGACATGGACCTGTTGGAGCAAGTCCAGAGGAGGCCACAAAGATGCTCCTGGGGTTGGAGCCCCTCTGCTATAGGGACAGGCTGGGAGAGCTGGGGTCATTCAGCCTGGGGAATAGAAGGTTCTGGGGAGACCTTATAGCCCCTTCCAGTGCCTAAAGGGGCTCCAAGACAGCTGGAGAGGAACTTTAAAAAAGGGCCTGGAGTGACAAGGCAAAGAGGAAAGACTTCACACTGAAAGTGGTCAGGGTTAATTGGGATATTGGGAAAGAATTCTTCCCTGTGAGGGTGGTGAGGCGCTAGCACAGGTTGCCCAGAGAAGCTGTGGCTGCCCCATCCCTGGAAGTGTTCAAGGCCAGGTTGGACAGGGTTTGAAGTAACCTGGGCGTCCCTGCCCATTGCAGGGTGTGGAATGAAGTGGCATTTAAGGTCCCTTCCAACCCAAATCATTCTAATATTCTGTGATCTCTCCATGACAGACTTCACACATCTGAACCCCTGAGTTAGCAGATGTCCCATGCCACTTTCATGGTCTTCTTCCAGTGCTCACCTCTGAGGACCAGGAACTGAGACCTTTCAGAGGCACATGGACTCTGCAGGAGGCCACCACACAGTGCTCACCTTGCTCGAGCCCACTAGGTGTTCAGGTGATGTGGATCCAAATTCTCTCAGGTTCAGTGATTTTAATTCTTCTGAGTTTCAAATCAATGTCCATTTAGATATCTTCATATCTGAGAGCGATGCATTCAGTTAAGCAGTTTTATAAGGGTTGAAATTAAATGTCTCAGAAAATCATTAGGTGCTACTGGAAGATTGTGCCAATGACAGAATTGGCTGCACGGGAATGATGAGAGCTGGATTAGATAGCATGTTAAATGACATGTGAACTTAATGGCTTTTGACTGACAGAAGCAGAGCTGACACATCAAGACTGCATTTCCCAGCCATGTACTGGGTCTGATTACAGGCAAGATAGTACAACTTCTTCCTTTGCAGAAGAGAAGTGACTCTGGGAGGTCTCAGCCATTAAATGGTGTCAGTTGAAGCCACTAAGTGGTTCAGGGCACTGCAGTCACCCTGAAAACCAAAGTTTGTTGATGTTTGCAAAGTAATTACAAATCTAGAAACATATCAACAACTGTGTCCTTCATGCTGAGAATTTTTCTTGTTACAAAGGTAAATAGTCACAAGAAATAAAGAAATAGGAAAGGGGAAAACTTGGCTCTACTCCCAGATAGCTGTAACTCTCAGAAACTGCGGTTCTGCCTAGCACTAACACAAACCCCAACAGTGTGTGAGGAGAAACAAGACCTGACGAACAGAAGAGAGAATAAAGCCAGCAGAGACCTCATAAACAAGAATCTGTTCCCCATGGATAGTGCTAAGTGCCTATTTTGGGCTGAAAAATATCATGAAACTACAATTAAAATGTAAATTTTGATGTGTTTAACAGGATGAGAAGGTGAGTTGGAAGGTTGGGTAGAGCAGTTTTTATTGGGCCACTGAAAGGTACCATTTTATTGAGGAAGGGTGTGGATTTCTGGAAGGGAAAGTGAGGACTGGGTTAGAAGTACCTGCTCAGCCTGGATGAAACCACTCCTTGAAACTGGGTGGTCTCTGTAGTAGTAGAACCACTAGTATGTGAGTTCAGAAAAGGAGGAAAACTCCAGGCAGTAGAGCTGATACAAGATATTTTAACCTGGAAGGAACAGCAAAGGAAGGATATCTTTCCAAAATAAATCTCAAGTTTAAAAGCAAATTAATTACAAGGGAGTCATGGATACTTGAATTTGATTATTCTGGAGGGGGAAAGAAGCTGTAGATACTATTTCCTAGAGAATTGATGCAGGGGATCCTCAGAGACCCAAGATCAGTCCAGGCCCCATGGAGATGGCACAGGAAGCCTTATCCATACAAGACCTGGAGCCCTCAGCTCTGGTCTCTGATGCCTGGGAGCAAAGGGATGCTCAGGCAGCCAGAGGTAGGTCAGTATCACCTGATGCCCTCCTGGCACCTCCTGTGGTGTGTTCTGTCCCAGCCTCATGCTCAGCCAGCGCCAGACAAGGACTCACAGACAGCTCTGCCATCAGAAGCTTAGAGATTAGAAAGATGTAAAGTTCATTTTCCTACAAATTATTTATAGTCCTCAGTTTTCATGGCTGTTTTGAAATGTTGCCTTCAGCTGGGGTAGATGAGAGCTCTGCCAAAAGCTTTCTTAGTCAGCAAAATATTAATAAATTGTTGATGGCAAACCACGTAACACATAGATTATAAATATGATTTAGTCCTGGAAAAGAGCATAAGTCAAAGGAATTGTTGACAATCTAATTCAGAAAGGCTTTTTTTCTTCTTTATTTTTTTTCACACTTTTGTGCATCATCTGCTAAAAGAAACCCCCAAGACCATGGAAATTTGACTCAGCATGTGATGCAATAGGAAACAGATGGCAAAGTCTTGACTGCTTTTCAGGTTAGGCCATGTTGGGTGGAACCTTGTAACAAAATTAATGGGTTTAAGTATTAATGACCTCATTTTTTGAAACTGATGGTAAAGGGGTTTATTTTCTTACGCATTTAATACTTCATTTAATGTAAGTAAATCCTTAAAAATAGCGGGTCATGGTGTTGTTCTCTTTAGTGTTTGTATTTAAAAGAAAAAAGGTTTGTTCCCTAATTTTTGTTTCAAAAAACAAGAGTCTAAGATCATTGTTCAATTCCTAATGTTCTTATGACTATTACTGTAGCATATTATTGCAGGTTTTACAAATGATGGTATGTTCATAGATTCATAGGTTGTAAAGGGGTTGGAATGGACCTTAGAGATCATCTAGTCCCAACCGTCTGCTGAAGAGCCCTGAGAAGAGAAGGTTGTGTGGGGATGTCATATCTTGGCACAAATGGATTCCCACTCTGAAAACACACAAGTTTTAAGATAAGTCATTATATTCCACAGGTTGCCCAGGGAGGCTGTGGCTGCTCCAACCTTGGCAGTGTTCAAAGCCAGGTTAGATGGGACCTTGAGCAACCTGTTCTGGAGGGAGGTGTCTCTGCCCAGGGCAGGGGTTTGAAACTGGATGATCTCTAAGCTCCCTTAACATACTATGAAACTATCTTTGCACGTGATGCTGTTTCTGCTGGGACGGGGGTGTACTCTGAATTCAGAGTGGACCTCAAATCAGTTGGATGTGATGGCTGCACTGGCTCTATGAGCTGGGAAGTCTGGAAATTATGCACTGGCAAATAAGTCTCTGCTTTTCCATTTTGTTTCCAACCTAAGCTTTGTAAACTTGGCAGCAGCTCTGAATGAATAGTTCTGTGGGTGACCCAGGCCCATTGCAGGTGATGCGTCTGATTTGCAGCTCCATCCCTAGATGGTCATTTCTGCTCTAACCCCTGTCTCTCTAGCCTGATCCTATCTGTGGTGCCAGTACCCACTTGACTTTCACAGAGGTCACTGCATCTGCTCCAAAGGGGCTAAAAATGCTTTCATTGAGGATCTTCTAAAATCCTGTTATTTTAATGAAGCCAAATGGCTTTGGGCAGGTTTGTATTGGCTTGGAAGAGTGTTCTGCAGTTCTTTTTATTGACTGACAGGTGATACTGCAGCAGTCAGTCAAGCGACTGTTTTAAGATGCCTTGGATGATTTGTCCCTGCTGTGATGATTCATAGCTCCACTTTTATTTCATAATAAAGAGAAAGTGAGAAGGATTCTGTCTTCTACTGCAGTTCTCACTGGGCTGGATTGCCTACCTGTATCTGTGACCTCTTTTATTCTCTCTTAAAGTTCAGCAAAAAGATCAGCACACAAACTACTTTATAGAATAAATTTTTCTCATTTGTTTCTGGCTATTGACTTTCTGCTGCCCGTAAGTTATCTACAATACCTGTCTCTGTCTGGACTAAGTTTCTGGTATCTTAAAAGCAAATGTGGTACAGAGCTGCCAAAAGCTTGTTTTATCCAAACTTCTCAGTATTTGAACTTTCTCATGTTATGTTTCTGGTTCATATTTCATGCCACAGGATGGATCCACCCTTAGGAAAACATGCTGACTCTGAAAGAATCATAGAATCATTTGGGTTGGAAAAGACCTTTAAGATGATCAGGTCTAACCTTTAACACTGCCAAGCTCACCACATTCAGATACATTGACTTTCTTCAACAGGGAACAGGGAAGTACCACAAAAATCACATCAGTAGCATCCTAGAGGAAAGTATGTTAATGAATTTCTGGTCCAGAACAACCCACTACTTCTCAAAAAATATTACTTTGTATCAGGAAACAGAAAATGCAGTAAAATGGTGATGCATGTG
>NW_008688975.1:0-3284 GCF_000695815.1 Acanthisitta chloris | reverse complement strand
TTCTGATTTATGGATGTTACTGATTTTATGGACAGTTATGTGGTTTGATTCCTAAGGTCTAATTATCAAAGGCGATGCTCCCGGACAACTCTAACTGACATGAAGTCATAACCTTTCTCAAAATAGTCCTAGAAATGATTTGCCAGGTTCTAACCAGATTTGTCAGAAGAACTCTTAGGGTAAAAAATCCCAAACAGATTGGTGGTGTGTCTGCTTGGGACAGCCCAAGAGGCCCTAAGTGTGGAGGAGTATGTGATTGACATCATTAGATCACTTAATGCAGCATGAAAAGGAATATTAGAGGCCAAATATAGAATTAATCATCCACTCTGAGCTGTAGATAACTCTCTAGCAGAGAGAGAGGCAGAAAATTGTAGGAGTGCTGAGGAGAATGTGTGTGGACATCATGTTTAAAGTCTGCATATGTAGAGACAGTAGGTATATTCCCAGTCCATCACGAATTCTGCCTCTTCAATCAAGTTGGGACATTAAATAGATCATAAATCATGAAAAAACTCATTGTTACCATGTAATCCAGCAGCCATGGCTTTTATTGTTATGATTCAAATTAACTCTGCATTAGAATATTTTCAGCTTTAAATAATCACTAAAGAATCCTGATTAATTCTAGTCACTGTTTTTAAAATATCTCTAAAGTGTCTTTTTTTATCCCAGTATCCAAAACCTCTATCTTATCTCTTTCAGCTGCCTGAATAATACATTTTCAATCTTGTTCACTGTGTAGTTTCTGGTAGGCTTTTAAGTTTGTTTTGATTTGCACTGCAAGGAACTCTGAGCCTCAAATATGGAATTTCTAAAGAATCAGTCTCAGAACTGATCTCATTTGATGTTTTCTCTAGTCCTCTGGAAAAAAAATATGAGAGGATGCTAATGGAATTGGTGGGTAAAAAATGAGATCTATTGTATAAAGAGGAGAGTGGCAATAGCACAGAGATATTCTTGAGTGACATTTGGCAAATAAATAAGGCACAGTGTTTAACACCTCAGAGGATGAAGTGCAGAGCTGTACATTGAAGGATGAACAATTTAAAAAGGGACAAATTGGGAGGCTTCATCAGCTGAACATGATTGATAAGCATGTTGATGCATTACTCAAACTGGTATGGGGTAGGAGATAAACTAGAGGGAGGTTAGGAAGGGAAGGGGAGATGGGGAACAGAGTAAATGAATATGGGCAAACATTGTAAATGGTCAATTTACTGTGGCTTAATAAATTACCAGTCACGAGCTTAGTTACAGGAATGTACCACATGTATTTCCTTCTTCCTCTGGTTGATTGTACAGTGTGTGGGTTCAAACTGCTTTGTGTGTGGTGATGACCCACAAAGAACCTCTCAGATATGCACCCTGGACATTCCGATCCCAACTGATTGACCACAGTTATTGGCCTTGGGAGATAATAGAGCTCATACCATTGTTTGCCATGTTCATTCCTAACTTTGCTTTTTTGAATGGACATTCCAGGACCCAAACTAAATGTTTCTCATGTTTTCATGTTTCAGCATTCAACCTCTAATCCTCCAAAGAGACACCTCATTAGTTCGGCAATGATCTAGTCTTTCTAAACTTGAGTTTGATTGGCATTAATTACACTTTCCATTACTCGGCCTGGAATATTTGTCAGACTGATAATTATTTAATTACTTTGTCATTCTGTTTATCTCTTTTATATGTTGACAAAACATTGCTTTTTTTTTTTTACTAATTCAGAAACTTCCTAGTCCTTGAAGAGGCATTAAAAGTCAATAACAGCTGCTTGACATCTTAATTTTTGAAAAGAAAGTGACTCATCATCTCATGAACAGGGTAAATCACTTGGTTTTTGGCAAAATAACAGGTAAGTGACAATAGAGTTAAATTATTTCTGCTAATTTTTCTCCCATTTTTGTTTAATAATGGAGAAATCCCATTTTTTTGGTACTTCTTATAACTCTACATCTCTACCAAGCATTACAGAGTTTCCAGCTTCAACTTCTAATTCATTACATTGCTTACCATTTTCTTCTTACAGTCATGGATGCTATAAAACTTCTTTTGCTTTCCAAGCTCCTCTTCATGTAGTTTTTTTCAGGTTTGAGTGTATTTTTTTTCTTCTGTGGCCTATTTTCTTTATTACTGGAGACACTTGCAACTTCAGCCTAAAGAAGTCCATCACAAGTATAGCTTATGGTTAAGGCTTCATTCGTAATAGGCAGAAGCATTTTAAATTATAAACTACATGAAAAAAGATCTTCTAATTTGGGGTTTATAATCCAGATCTGATATTTGCTATTACAAGCAGTTGGGCATCCAGACTTCTGTATTACTGTAGTGTTTTGACTCTTGAAGTCAATATTGTTTAATTTAATCGGATCTATTTTGCTGGTACTGTTTAAGAACAAAATCATTCTGCTAGTTTAGATGTTGGTGATTATGGTTTTCCTGTTCTGTAGTGTGATTTGCTGTCCTAGAGAACATCAGCTATGAATTACTCATGTGTGTCAGCACATTGCTCCATAAATACTTTGAAGCATTTTCTTAAGAAATGTGAGTTACGAGATGCTGTTTCCTTCTTACTTTATGGCCCACTGATCCTTCCTAAATTATACATCTCTAAATTGGAATTATGACCTTCACTATTCCCATGAAGATCTTCCACCAGCATTTGCTAAAACCAACTAGGTCAAAGGTACTCATTGAAGGGAAGGAAAATGGATCATATTACCTAAACACCTGGCACTGGAATATGTGTAAATGTAGTGCTCTGTAGCCTTTGCTTAATTTTATTTCTAGCACTGTGATTTTGTGTGTAATAGACTTACTCATTTATTCCTTGGTCAAATCACCCTGTGCACCAAACTTTGTGTTGGTTTTGTACAGCTCTGAGTAGTTCTAGTAGTCTCCTAAGAGGCTTTTCAGTCTGAATCGATCCTTATCATGCCATATTTGTTTGGCCTAAGTGGCTTGATCACCTCAAAAGCAAAGCCATCATTCATCTAGACACTGTTTCATGTTCAAATCTTTACTCTTTTGCCTTTGTTTATAAGAGTTTCAGTTATTGCCACAGAATTACTTTGAATATAAATTTTCTGCTGTTTTAGAATTACTCTGAAGTAATTTACAGACATTTTAGAGAATCATAGAATCATTTACGTTGGAAAAGACCTTTAAGACCATTGAGTCTAACTGTTAATGAACCACTAAACCGTAAGTGCCAGATATCATAGAATGAAGAGTATCGAGCTGGCCTGAAAGAATCAGCAAGATACAAGAGTATCGAGCTG
>NW_008688974.1:46448-51068 GCF_000695815.1 Acanthisitta chloris | reverse complement strand
CGCAGCAGCGACACCCAGCGGCGCCGCGGGGCACTGCGCCCGGAGCGGCGCCAGCCGCAGGAGAGCAGGTTTAGGGTTTCGGAGCGTTAGGAGAAAAGGTTTCTGTCGTGGTGAAACTCTGTTCAGTCATTTTGAATAATTCACATAAAGGCAATATCTAGTTCTTCTGCAGCCCCTGGTTCAGGGTGCGCAGCTTTCTTGTAACAGCCACAACACTAACACTAACACTAACAATGTGGCCATTCCAACCCCTAAAATTTTATGATTCTATGAGGCACAGAATGGTTTGTATTGGAAAGGACTTTTAAAGCTCTCTGGTCCAATCTCTCTGCACCTCCCACTCGGTCAGGTTGCCCAGGACCCTGTCCAGCCTGACCTTGATTGTTTCCAGTGTTGGGGCATTTACTGCCTCTCTGGCCAACCTGTTACCATGAAGTCATCAAGGCTGGAAGAGACTTCCAAGATCATCAAGTCCAACCTTTGACCAAATCCCATTGTGTCAAATAAACCATAACCACAAGTTCCACATCTGCTTGTTCTCTGAACACCTCCAGGGATGGTGACTCCACCACTGCCCTGGGCAGCCTGCACCGATGTTTAATCACTCTTTCAGTGAAGAAATCTTCCCTAATATCCAACCTGAACTGCCAACCCCTGGCACAACTTGAGGCCTTTTCCCCTTGTCCTAGAGGGGCAAAGTGGGCAAGGTTTTCAATGCTGTGAATCTTTTCACGGGTAGCATATATGAGTCAGGGCTGACTCACTTCAAATTTACTTTACTTTTAGATTTTACATTTACTTTATTTTTATCACCCTTATCATAAAAACTTCTTCCTTATATCTAATCTAAATTGACCCTCTATCAGTTTCAAAACATCATCCCTTGTCATAGTGCAATAGGCCCTGCTAAAAAAATTTGGCCCCGTTATAATCTGCGGTTTTGAGCCATGACAATGTGGCAATCAAATGATACTTTTCTGTGCTTTTTACAGTTCTTTACTTTCAGCTGACAATTTAGATAGTCTCTGGTAGAGCTTTGTGGAAGCCTATGGCCTTTCATATCAAGATTATTTTCCTTTCTGTTTAGGTATTGGGATATTTTGTCCAACAAAAATATGTTTACAGTTGGACATTACTAAGAATGCAGACACGATCCAGACAAAATCACACTACTCAACCATCTGATTAGCTGTTTATTTATATAGCAATTAAAAAGCTTCTCTGAAATTGTACTTGAAGAAATAACAAGAGCTGCTGTATTTAAATTGAACACTCTGAGTACCTAACTAGTTTCATATTACAATAGATGGTTTTGCATAAATTCAATACCTGAAAGGGCCCTGAAGCAGTGCACACTTCAGATTTGCATTAAATGTGTGACTGACCCTATTTGTGTAATATAAAATAAAATCATTTTCTTTCATGCATACCAAGCACCAGTGCTGTAATATAAGTTGACAGAATGGTTCAGGTCAGGGATGAGAAACAGTGAATGATGATGAGTTTGCAGAAGGTATGAGGAGGATGTGTGGAAGAAAATGAAAGGACCACTTATATAGAAAATGCTGTAAAAAATACACATCTGCAATTTCCAGGAAGCTCAGAATTCCCATGAAGTTCAGTACCAGCTCTCACTGTTATTCTGCAGTGATATGGATTTGAGAACACTGAATTTAACTGAGGAGTTTGCTTTGCTATCTCACGCTCCATTTCTACAAGTCCCCAGTGTCTAATAATGCAACTAGTCTTGGTTTCAGTTTTCTGTTGGAAAAAGTGTCCTCAGGTGACAGCTCCATGCATGCTCTAGAACTTGGTTGTTCTAAATACAGATCAGGGTCTGACTCTGGGTGCTTTTCAACAAGCTCTTTATTAATTTGCACCATTTCCTACCAAAGTATTTGAGTGAGATCGTTATTGGCATCAGCTGCAATGCTGTCTACGCTTATACTGAAGACTTCACTTGGATTTTTAGGTTTTGTCTTCCCATGCATGTCCTGCCAATTGCTCTATGCACATTTTCTCTGGACTGGCACCTCCCTTGCTGCCTGCTGATTGAGTCAGAGCAAGCACTCCTGTTGTGCTGGTTTGGGCTGGGGTAGAGTTAACTTTATTCACAGTGGCTAGTATGGGGCTGTGTTTTGGATTTGTTTGATAATGTAGAGATGTTTTTGTTACTGCTGAGCAGAACTTACATACATCCAAGGCCTTTTCTGCTTTTAGTAGTACCACACTGGCAAGGAAGTTGTGGGTGTATGAGAGATTGGGAGGAGACACAGTCAGGACAGGTGACCCAAACTGACCATATGACATCATGCTCAGTATATTACATGGGAGGAGGAAGGAGGAATCGAGGGACATTTGAAGTCATGGACTTTGTCTTCCCAAGCCACCATTATGCATGATGGGGCCCTGCTCTCCTGGAGGTGCTGAATATTTCCTGCCTGTGGGAAGCAAGGAATTGATTCCTTGTTTTGCTTTGCTTCTGTGTGCAGCTTTTGCTTTCTGTATTAAACTGTCTTTATTTCAACCCATGGGTTTTCTAGCTTTTAACCTTCCAATTCTCTCCCCCACCCTGCTGGTAGGGGAGTGATCAAATGACTCTGTGGGTGCTGCTTGGGGTTAAACCATGCTGCCTGTAAAATTGCCTTAGGATGAGGTGTTCTCTTTTTCTTTATGGCAAATTAGAATTTAAAAAAATAATTCTTGTACTGTTTCTCTGAGATTTTATTAGAATTGACAATCCCAAAGTTTTACCAGTGACCCACCCCAAATAGTCTTGTAGCAAATTGTCACAAAGTTTTGCAAAAAACTTTTGTCATTCCCCACAGAAGGATGCACAGTCCAAAGACAACAAGTTTTCCCTCCCAGCCTGTGCTAGCTCCCATGTTGTATAGGCAGGTCTCTGGCATATGTTTACTTTTCATAGGACCCAGATTCCCCCAGCCAGCACCCCGAGCTGAGGAACTAAAGGGGACACTTGGCATGGAACTAATGAATGAGGTTCCAGAACTGCAGCACAGGGTTGAAGAATAGGAGGGGGAGATGGAGGTCACACATGGTGTATCCATGGCTGATTTTTGTAATACTTCTTATAATGTCAGTGTGAAAAACTGAAGCCTCTATCTTGGTCACTCGGTGGGGTCTGTAGTTTTCACAATTCTCTGTGTGGTTCATAATTAGCCATCTTCACCTAGAGTTAAAGGAAAGCTGTTAAGAGTATAGAAAACCAGAAACAGAAATAAAAGCAGCTCATCTTTCTTTTACTTGCAGGCAGAAGAGAATTAACTCTGAATAAATTTGCACGTGGGAGGAGCTGCTCATTGCTCCACTCCTTCAGGTTGAACATTTTCTTAATTCCCTTTTACTTGTGTAACCGTGGCTATTTAAGCCCAAATAACAATGGTCTTTACACACCTTGGTTTCATCAGGAGTAAGGTACCCACCACTCTTAGAAGACCTGAGGTGTGACAGTGCAAGTGATTTGCTGCAGCCCCGCTTTGTTCAGTGCCTGATGCCCACCAGCAGTGTGTAGCAGAGCATTACAGGGGCCCTTGCATGCTCAGGGAAGCTCAGTGCTGTGGCAGAGTGCCCTCATCCTGTGTATGTTGCTTCCACTGAGAGTACCCCTCAGTGCTAATCACCTTCTCCAGCTCCTTCTCAGCCAAGAGCCTGCTCAAGCCTCACTGTTGATGCTGAGAGTTAACTATAACAGCATCTGGTTCTAGGTAACTGGTGTTCACTTTTTAAAGCCTATTTTAGTACTATGGAACCTGAGCATCTAGATGCTACTGTAACTTGATAATAATAGAAAGCAATGATAAATGTGAGTGTTTGAATTATAGGAATTATTTCAGAACAGTAGGACAGAAATGGCCCTCGTCTCAGTCCCTCCAGCTCATTGAAACTGGTTGTCTTTTCTTGCTTTTCTTAGCACACAATAACCACTATTTACATCTCATTTATTATAAGCACATGTTGAGTAATAGACCATCAAGCTTTTGGAGCTTCTATTTTCAGTTACATTGTACTGCTTCTGAATTAGAAAAGCAACTGCTGAAATTTGTTTTCAATAGTATGTTGATTACAAGCTGCTTGAGTTTAAAATTTCCAACCATCTAAAATGAAAACCCTTTACATGCTTCATACCCCTGACCAGCCAGAGAGTTTATTTCCTATAGTGTATAAATAATGGATTTTGCTGTTTATATGTATCCATCATCAAACTAGGTTGAATTTGCAATTGGCAGTGTGAATTGTCTTGCAGAGAAGCTAACTAGCTGGAACTAATTTTGAAATGGGTATAGTGCATAATTATAGTAATCTAGTGTACAGGGACTGATCCACCTGAATCAGTCATGTCTGATGTAGAAAACCATGAATAAAAATTACATTGAAAACATAGCTGCCTGCTTTATAAACTAATCCATTTTTGTTTAGTGATTTAAATCTCCTTACTTAGCAGAAAACAAGTGTTAAAGTTGAATATATTTCACACTAGGTTTTTCAGTGAGTACTTTAAGCATAACCTATGGCAACAGTTTATGGATAATTTTGCCTCTGGAGAGGGGGAAAGATGTCCATGGAAAAATGAAAGCATTCAAACAAAGTTTATGATTTTAA
>NW_008688974.1:8178-46418 GCF_000695815.1 Acanthisitta chloris | reverse complement strand
GACGTAGGAAGAAAAAAAAAAAGTAGTGATGTTGATTTCCATGATGGGAAAGTTTTTGATAGAAAGGAGGTTGTCAACAGAAAGATTCAGCAAGGATAAACTGAGCAGGTGAAACACTGGAAAGAAATTGGCGGAAAACATGGAAGGAAGTATGAACGGGGAGATAATTTAAGGGGATTAAATGCAGAGAGTCTGGCCAGTCGTGCTGGAGTTTGAGAATATCTGAACTAGAGAGGGGGAAGGGTTGAAGCCTTTGAACACAGAGAAATTTATGGACCTCTGAAAGCAGAGATAAAGATAAGGCCTTTCAGAGATGGCTGAAGATGAAAGACTCACAATTAATCTGACTTTGGGAAATATATCTAACTAAGGGAGCTGCAAGATTTAAAACTTCTGTTGCTGCTGCATGACACATGTTATGGTGTTGTGTCTCCCTGGGTAACACCGTGTGGCTGGATGAAGGAGGATTCTGATTACCTTCAATCTCCATGCCTTGCCAGGCTTATACTGTTTCTCCAGTGCTCTTGGCCAGCCATGAGCTTCCTGTCATAACCAGAGTAGTTAGGCTTTGCTAGACAGTTATTTTTTCACCTTAAAAAAGCACTTCAATCTAATATTTACCTTGAATGTATCTCATCAAGAACCCAACTGAGTGACTGAAAGGCTCTGTGGGTATCAGACTGCTGATTTGTTATCTGCACACAGGGTAAGACAAGTGCTGAGACTTTCACCAGGACACTCAAGTAACAAAAATACTTCTTTAACAGCAGCTATTGTTTATTTCAGTTTGGGTAGCAAAGAACACTGGGAGAAACACAAACAAAAATGAAACATCTTTACAAATACAGTAATTTCTCCTATGTCCTGTTCATCTTGGAGAAGACATAATTGTAGACTGCACCCAGCGTGACTAAGTTGGGATGGGTCAGAGAGGTCACTGAGTCCAAATCTTTGCAGTTGTGGGCACATAGGTTTTTTCAAGTCTGTGTTTAAAAGCCACAAGAAAAAGCTCCCTGCCTCTTTCACTGGGGAAATTATTCCACAGGTTATCATAATTCATGGTCAGGAAGCATTTCTTATTACTCAGAACATGTTTTTGCTTCTCAGTCACCCTCTGGACTCTTTGCTATTGCCTGTGAATCCCTCTGAAAAATGCCTTTCCTTCACTGGTGGTCTTCTTCAACTATTTGTAGCCTGTTATGTTCCTTATTAATAATTTCTCAGCCAAGCAATTTATATATTTAACTCTTCTAATCTCTTCTCATAAATCAAACCTCTCAGTCTTTAGATCATGTTCGGTGCTCTTATCTGAACTCACAAATTTGTCAGTATTCCGAAATGTGTATAATATTCCAGATGGAGCTGTACCAGCACCATACAGAAACTCACTGGTTTTTTCCTTTCTCAGTGATACGAGACTATTTACTCTGTCTGATATTGTACTGGCCTTTTCATGCTGTAGCACGTTACCAAGTCTTGTCATTTAGCATGAGCTATCTTCCTTCGATCTCTTTCATCATAATTGCATCCCAGATTTCTCCTTCCTGTTATTCCTTTTCAAATGCTCTCCCAGCCTGCATTTTTGTGAAGCTGAGTCTCCTTTAGTTATTTTCTTTCCATGGTTCTCTCTTGTCTATTAAATTCTCTATGGTTTTTGTATACTGTCTTTCTGTTTTTCATACTCCTATCTGTGAGTTTCATCAAAGTGCTGTGCACTGTCTTTTCCAGATCATTAATAAAGAAGTCTGACAGACTGTTCCTAGCAGTCATCCACATGGTGGCCAGGAGACACTTCCCACCACCTCGCTACATTGCAGCTTATTTCCTGGAATTTCATTGCTTCAGCAACTTGAAAGCCACATGGAAACAGCCAAGCCAATGTGAATTACTTTTTCAGCTAAGATCCTGTGAGTTACACTAAATACTAAAGCTCATCTGCACTTGTGGTAGTCTTCTGTCCTTGCTAAAGGCCCTGTACCCAAGGCTCACTGGAGTCAGAGTGACCATTAGGAACAGAAAGTGGATTCATGAGAGGGCTTCTGTCTGCAGGACCCTTGCTGTTGTTTAAGATGGTAATGGTTTTTTTTTTACTCTGCTCTAATTTTTTTCAGTTATTTTGTTTATGCACAGTGAACACAAAGGAGTTTAGCTAATTCTTTCAAGTCCTGTAGGATGCAGGTTGTCCAGGTTGTTTTATTTGGTCACATTTCCCTAATGTGTTTCCCTATATGTCCTTTATCAGTTGTTGCAGTTTCTTTCACAGGATACTCATCTCATCCTCCCTCAATGCTCCAGGCATTTCTTCTTGGTTTTTCCCACTGAAGAAATACTTGAAAAGGAACTTGTTGTCAGAGCCATTCCTGGCTCTATGGTGTATTCCTCTCATGTGTGAAAGGATCTGTTCTCACTAGTGTTTCTTTTCTTCAAAGAATACTTATAAAAGCCTTTGAAAGACCCAAGGTCAATCTCCTTGAGCTCTTTGGTTAACATGATATTTTGCAATATGGTTTTTTTTCAGTTGATTTGGAAGGGTTAGAGGTTTTGGGAAGGGGTGTTTTTTGGGTTGAGGTTTGGTTTTTAGGTATGTTTATATTTAACTTGCAATTTTTGATTGACCAAATAGAAGAGAATAATTTCCTTTTTTACATAGCTCCACCATTTTTGTTGTGCCCAAACTTTTGCTCCATGACTTGATACTAGTCTTATATTCCTGAAGCATTGGTGAATTTACCTTGTTTGAAACTGACCTGGATTTCTTATGCTAGACCCTGAAAGTGGATTAGAGTATACCTAGTTTTTCTTCATTTCATCATTTCCATGTATAATTACAGTTAGTGATCTCCAGAATAAGATGAAATTGAGTGATTTTGCACTCTTAAAATTACACAACTGAAAAAAATCATTAGAAATGTAGCCTTGGATGACAGTAACTTCTTCAAATAATTGATGAGAGAAGGAGCAGAACATGATAGCTATCAGAAACGAGTTTTGGCTCTCAACACAAAAATGAAGTAAGAAACACAGTGAAAGACCAATTTATGTCTCATATTGCCTCTGTGACACTTCTTTCAATTTGAAAGATTTTGGTAAGTGATAAGTAATCAGCATAAATGTCTTAAGGAATAGACAGATATTGCTATCTCTCTTGTTAAAGATGGGAAAGCAAATCAACCATGTGGCATGAACAAGACCTCTAGTGAGGTACTATTAAAAAAAGTCTCTTTCTTATTCTGTTTACCTAAGCTACTTTGCCACTGCAATTTGGTACATTTAAAAAATAACAAGCACACAAAAGCACTAGGAAATAATACTGCGTTGTCAGGAGAAAGACATGAGACTGATTTAATAATTCACATTTCTAATACTTAACATTTGGAGTTATACACCTGGATAGAGCAATTTTTTTGAGATGCTGGCTGGTTCTATCAACATCTAAGTTTACATTATTAGGGATATTTTTACAGTGACTAATTTGATTACAGGTAGGGCTCACTCTTTCAGAAGTTCCTTGCAATGTGCTATAATGATTGTCTATAGCCCCCTTGGACATGCTAGCAGTGCACTGTAGCCAGATGAATTGACAGAACCATTGTTTCACTCCACTGTATGTTGTCCTTTTCCCATACTGCTGGATGCAGCTAAAGTTCAGTACTGCTTATGCCAAATCTGCTATTGATTGCAATGTGCTGTGAATCCATGTGTTTATGCTGAATAGACTCAAAGTGACATGTGTTTTTTCTGCATGTGTCATATGATGTTCTGCTACAACCTGGTGCCTTAAACATGAACCTTATCAAAGAAATTGATAAAAATTTTGAAAATTACCGCAGTAAGCAGGCCAGGTTTCTGGCTTTCATTTGATTGTATTCTTTCAAACAGAGGAATGGCTAATTTTATATGGAATGCAGCAAAAAAAAGTATTCTTGGCTTACTCAGAGATGAGAAGGAAAGGGATGTCAGTCAATAGCATTGGCTGTTGAGATCCTACATGTAATGAATGGCTAGTTTCAGTCATGTTGCTTGAAAATAGGTGACTTCCTTATGAAACTTTATCATAGTTGGCACTCTTTCTCTTATTGAAAAGAAACAAAAGGCTAATCTGGCATGAAGCCTATACTACCTTTTACTTTTAATGGAGGTCTCTTCAGATCTAAGATTTAGGCAGACTCTTGAGTTATATTGCAGCCAACTTCCATCTTTATTGCTTGTTATGAATGTGAGTTTTATGGAAAACAGGACTGGCTAACAGCTTTGTGCTCTTATTAAAATGTAAAGTTTTCTAACCTAGAACTAGGTGAGTATTGTTTCCTCAGAGTGTGCAAGCTCGAAAAATGAAAACACCTGAAGAATAGTCTGCATTTGGGTGACTAACAGCAAATGTGTGTGGTCTGAAGATGGAGCAGGCAACATTTAAGTGTTGGTTGTTTTGCTGGCTGCCTTCACTCAGAGTAAGTGTCATGTGGGGCTGCTTTCCCTTTGCCTTGCACAGCTGCTCAGGAGATGCCATTGGTGCGTGCAGAGTCATAAAGGTTTAATGCCTCCCAGTTGCAGACTGCTTGAACCTCGTGGTTGGTTGGTGCCAGCAGCAGTATTTCAGCCTGACCCTCAGTCTCTACTAGGACAGTGTTGGTGGTGGCTGTGAGCACGGGGTGCAGCTGGGGGCAGAGCAGTGAGGTTCTGCCAAGCTCTAGCCCAGCTCTCTTTCGTGAAGGTGTGCCAAGCTGATTTGTAGGTCTGCAGTGGCTCTCCTTCTAGCCTTTGTACAGTTGAATATGAGTGACCGAATTTATTGTTAGAAAACCCTCTCTATTACTTGAAACATGTTCTTTGTGCTTTCTTATGTTTTTTTCATTACACTGGAATGTGGTTATATTAACATTTGATTATTGCTAATGTTTTGCCTCTTTCTCTAGCCTGTTTTCCTTTTTTGGCCTGAAATGCTTTTTCCCACGTTGTGTGGCCCCTGTCCCTTGCTGTGTGTGCAGTAACCCCTGGCAACACCCAGAAACTCATCACGAACACGACGGATGGTGTCTCCCTGTGCACAAGTGCAGATCTCCGGCGCCCACGCGGCTGTGGACACCAACCTGGGGGGCTGTGCAGCCTGACAGGCTCTCTCTCCAGCTGCCAGCAAGCCCTTGTCCCTGGCCAGATTTTGTTCATTAGCTGAAATGCTGCTAATGAATTTGTTGTGAACTTCTTCGTGCTTTACAGCATGTGAGATTTTCAGTCTCGTCCATCATTGGATTTATGTTGTTTCAGTGGGTTTCACTGACATCAATAGTGACACAACGAGGTCAGCACTGAATTCTGAAAATCTGTCCTCTAAGGATTTTTTTCCCCCAGTAAACCAGTAAATAAATAAATCTGCTTCTGGAGATACTTCAGCTCAGCAGTGGTATGTGACTTTCAGAGAAGACCTGGTTTTGTCCAGTTGTGTAGCTGGGTTGTCAGAGAAGCAACAAGGTCAGGTCATCTGCCCAAGGGATTCATCAGGAGGATGGATTTGGGTTAGTCCCAGGCATGTCCTGGATCTGTGAATCCAGTTCAGTGAGAAGTGTTACTTTGTATATTCTCTTATGCTTCTGCATCCAGAATGTACTGAACAGCAAAACTGGTTTCAAATAATGCTTCTGATAGTGAAGCAAACAAAAATGCGGTGATCTTAAGGAAGGGTGGGCAGCTATTTCTGTTGATGTCTGTGTCCGTGTGGAGATGACTCAAATTAGTGGAAACCCCTGGGAACATTTGAACACAAAAGTTGACCCACTGAGTATTTTGCCATCTGCTTTCTTTTGGAAGAAGTATTCCAGAGAAAGTTGGGAAAAAGTCATGAATGCTTTAGAGCTAGTATTGTGATATTATTTCCTGAAGATTTATTGCCTTTTGATGGCAGCCTTTCAGCAGAAACTCATGAGTAGTTATGTTGTGAAGGAATTAGGAACTTTTGTGGCTTGTCTTTAATTTACAAATCATCAAGAGTATATCTCTCTGAGGTGACATGAGATCTTGAGTAATTTACATTATATGACATGGCAACTTTCTCCTCTGTGCAAATTGCCCTCCAGGAACGTGACAAAATGGCAGTCACTCATTTAAGTGTTGGCTTAGAGCAACAAATTTAGAGCCAACTAAAAAAGTTTTTTTTGATTTGTGAGTGGTCCCATTAGAAAAGAAGAGATCCAAAAGCTGAATTTGAATCAAACTGGAGTATCCTCTCTAATTTCAATGTTTGCTCATCTTGTTTTTCAATACAACTTACATTTTGAAAGGCCTTTTGGAATTCAGTATGTCTTTGTTTAGAAACATGCTTTCGCATCTTTAAATCCTTCCATATGTCTATGAAATTTTACTTCTTGTTACATTTTTCATTTGCCTTCAGGATCTGAACAATGTGCTAAATACGCATATTTGTGTTGATTCTCTCCACCCTTTTGCCTAATTGGGAGAATATTGTCCTATTTGTGCCTGCTAATAGCTGATTTCTAAAACAATTCCACAGATCTAGACTTACCGTGAGGTTCTGTTTTGGAAGGAGTTATTCTCCTGATGAAAATACAACCATCGTATCAATTTAATATTCAGTCTAACTCCCTGAATCCTATGTTTATGGCAAAGGATCAAGTCAATAAGGCTTTATGACTTTGTCACAGTAGAGTCCTTTCCTCATTCAAGGAACAAATCCCCAGCCACACACAAGCCCATTATGTATTCTTGATATGTAAACCATTCCAGAATAAAATTTAATAACAGTAATGAAGCTAAATCAACATGACAAATTTCAAATAATACAGTGGAACATTTTTTTATCCTCCAGCTGTCAAGAGTAACTGAAATGGCAGAATCATGATGTGCAAAGTCCTACAGAAAAATGCTACGGATTTTGTTGCTGCTGTTGCAACAAGAAACAATCTTTATCAAGAAAACATCTGCTGAGTTCCCTTTGCAGTCACTGGCAGCTGAGACCAGTGCACAGTAAATTACTTTCCCTGTTCCATCAGCTCTCTTCTTTATTCCTCTGATACAGCATGCAGTGCACCACCAGTAGTTGCTAGAATATTTGTGCTGCATATATGCTTGCTTTTATATTTATAAACAGAGGGGAAAACAACAGGGAAAAGTCCACATGCATAAGGCTTCTGTTTAGGGCTCCTGCCTGTTGCATCTGTTTGGGCTTCTGCTCCTTGCATATGTTTAAAAGGAAATGAAAACTAGATTTAAGGGGTGTCAATATAATTTTAATTGAAAAGACAACCTGCCTCATATTTTGTGGCAGGGAACATTGTCTGGATAATAAAAATTTTCAGCTGCATTTTTGATTGATTCAAACCAGTGTATAGTTTGGAGCTGGCCTAGTTTTTGCTAAGTCCCTTCTTGTCTATTCTTGGAAATTTTCTGGAAGATGTAGATCTCCATTGGTGTATGCTACTGGAGAGCAATCTAACAAAGGCTATGCTAACTAAAAATCATGTCCCCGGGGCTGTAGAGGTTTCTGACATGATGGATGGTGCTGCAATGTCAGGTAGGGCTCTGCTATGCTGTCCCTTCAGGGGTTCATGAGACTTTGGAAGGCCTTGTGCATTGGTTGCATGTCAGGACTTCCTACAGAGAAGTCAAGTCAGTCCCTGTTTGCAAAGCCCAAGAAAAAGAGCAAACTAAAACCACAACTTTCCACTGTGCAGTCAGATATCTGCTTCACATCCAGCCTAGCTGCTGTTGCAGAGGGGTAGTACATGTTGCTGGGTTTGCACCACCTGTGGATACCATGGAGAAACCAGATCTTCTGAAAACAGAGCAGTCAGAGTGCAGGTAATGGTCCAGTAAGTAAATAAATAAATACATGAGGAGGTTGTAGTGGGGTTTCATGCCCATCACTCTTGCCTTTGGAGGGAGACTGCAGAAGGCAAGAGAAGCATGCCTGATGGGACCTGATGGCCAAGGCACATGATGCTGGTGGATCTGCAGCTGTAAGAAAGGGCTACATGGCTTACGTGCTCTTCAGAGGGATGACAAAAGGCTGCTCCTTCCTTGGGGGGAAGTGGAGAAGGTGGGCCTGCCTCAGGGAGGGTTCTGCATGTGGAGCAGACTGTTCCCGCTGTGCATTTGCCCTTCCTGTTTATGCATCACTCCCATCAGTATGACGGTTAAAACCAACTCAGATCCTGATAGTAGTTTTAATATATACAGCCTGCAACTGTAAAGGGCTATTCCCTATTTATATAATTCAGTATTTCTTAATTACTTGATGTACTTTTGCCTCTGTGGAGCCTTCAGCTTGTTGTGCTTGCAGAGCTATTTATATTCTGCCTTGTCTTGGGACTACTTGCAGAACAGTTGCTATTCAACCTTTCCGAAGAAAAGTCTTTAAGCTCTGGAAGCAGGCAATAAAAAACTAGAAGGCACACAGAACAACAAATAATACTAGTTGCACCAAATCCTATTAATTATTTTTAAATGTCCTTCAGCCCAATTACAGAGGAAACTATTGGCCTCTTGGCTTAGAATAAAAGCAGAGAGGCTGCATGATGGACTGTGGTTGTACGCATTCCCCTGAGCTCTGATGGGAGTGGAGAACAGGCTTCTGTTCACTGCCCTCACTGTGTACATAAGGTCAATGTGTCAGAAAATAGCCAGTCAAGCAGCTAGTTATAAGAGCTTTTATGCACTGATTATGAATTTTATTTTATTTTTAATCTTCCTTTAAAGATTGACATAAATCTCCTTATTGCATTATGCACACCAGACAATGACTTTTTTTATGGATAAAGAAAGAATTAAAATACTCCCAAACTGTCTACGCACTTCACAGAAATATTAAGCAATGGACCCCAGTGTGTGACAGGATGGGAATCCTCTCTCTTTGGGATTTCACAAGGGGATAAGGAGTCACATGTAGTCACAGTGGTATGTTTTCTCATAAAACCCGTGAGTCATTGCAACCAAAATGATTTCAAGGAAGGGTCACAGTTTCAAAATTGATTTAGAAAGCAGTGGGAAATGTAAAAAAAAATTTTTAAAGGACCTGTGTCAACATTTTCTTAATGGAAAACAAAAAAATTTCAAAGTAATTTTTCCTTTTAAACTGAGGCTAACTCAATACTAATTTAAATGATCAGAAGGGAAATATTTTGAAATTAATATTTTAAAATTAACAAGGACACATTTGATTCACTGGCACCCATTTGGTTAATTTTGATTTCTCGTCTTTTTCTAACACAGGGAAGCCTTTATTGACTTGTTTATGGTTATAAAGACTCTGAGACAAATTTATTTGGTGTAAACATACAAAATCTTATTAACCTGACTGTACTTTGAGTGAGGTCTCCTGTGACTGACCACAAAGTAACAGACATTCATTACTCACATTGCCTGCCTCTTTCCTGAGCTGACTTTGAAATAGCCCATGTTTCATGTATGTTACCCATTCCTGAATGACATTTTAGAAAAAATGAATACTACATGTATCCTTTGGGGATGTTCAGAACATCCAGGACTTGTTAGCCCATCTCTTGGTTAGGAGAAGATGGGAAGATGCTGTCCTGCTCACCTGCTTTCACTAGATAAATATATCTTCTGGTAGATAAAAGAGGTAATAGCTGGTGTAACGTATACAGGACAGCTGGTAGTCTATGAAAAGTTATTTTTAGCCATCTTTGAAACAATTCTACATCTTCAAAAATATGTTTAAAATGGGAAAAAATGTGCTTCTATATCAGTGTTGTCACAGTCTAATCTGGTGATTTAAAAAACTCTACGTCCCTACTTGTTGGTAACTGGTATTATCTCAAACTTGGATTGTAGTGCCAGTATAATGCAAAAAAGAGCTGTGTACAGGTATAGTGACCTAACTGGTAACTGGTATTCTGTCTGAAGTGTAGCACACTCTTGTGAGCTGGGCAATGTCATAAAATCATAGAGTCGTAGAATTTTAGGGGTTGGAATGGACCTTACAGATGAGCAAGCCACAACCCCCCCTGCCATGGGCAGAGTCACTTCCCCACCAGACCAGGTTGCTCAAGGCCTCATCCAGCCTGGCTTTGAACACTGACAGAGTTGGGGCACTTACTACTTCCCTGGGCAACCTGTGCCAGTGTCTCACCACCCTCACAGGAAAAACCTTTTCCTACTATCTACCCTAAATTTCCCCTCCTTCAATTTGAACCCATTACCCCTTGTCCTGTCACTGCAGTTCCTAACAAAGAGTCCCTCTCCAGCTCCCCTGGAGCCCCTTCAGATACTGAGAGGCTGCTATGAGGTCTCCACACAACCTTCTCTTCTCCAGGCTGAACAGCCCCAACTTCCTCAGCCTGTCTTCATAAGGGAGATGCTCTAGTCCTCTTATCAACTTGGTGGCCTCCTCTGGACTTGCTCCAACAGTTCCATGTCCTTCTTATGTTGAGGGCACCAGAACTGCTTGCAGTATTCCAGGTGGTGTCTCATGAGAGCAGAGGAGGAGAATATCAAACTTCTCTGTATATTCTGCAATTCTTTTCACAGCCCATCA
Source organism: Acanthisitta chloris (assembly GCF_000695815.1). NCBI lineage: Eukaryota > Metazoa > Chordata > Aves > Passeriformes > Acanthisittidae > Acanthisitta > Acanthisitta chloris. The sequence goes on along the minus strand of NW_008688974.1, from coordinate 35,914 downwards.
CTTTGGTTTTGCTAATGTTATTGCAGTTTCCATGCCATAAATACACAGGAAAGCAGGGCTGTGTTTTCAAGAGGTTGTCTGAGAGTTTTCTCATGCAATAGGAACCAACAAACCCCTGACTCAGGCTCAGCATACTTGTGGTTGGGGCTGTCTGTGACTGCGGTTTGTGATCAGGACAAAACTTGCCTGAAGTCTCTCAGACAGCTTAAACTGAAAGGTATTTAATTTGATTTTGAGCAAGCCTCATTTGAATCTGGATTTCCAAAGAGGTAAAACACCAACGGTGGGCTGAAGTGTGACGGGGACAGAGGCATGACATCCCTGTCTGATAGTCCATCACAAGAAAGCCCGTGCCCAAAAATAAATGCTATCAAGCATTCCTTTAGGTATGAACTATGAGGTCAGCTCAGCTAGACATTGATTCCTGGATTTGTCCATCCCTGTTCTATAGTGTCTAGGTTTGACTTTAACTTTATCTCTAAATGCTCTTCTGAAATAGAACCTTCCAGTTACTGAATAGCATGAGGTGTTTTATAATTTGCAGTTAAAGTTGTGACAATTAGAACTTTCATTTCTTTCCCTTCTGCACAACAGTGAGGCCATGTGCCTCAAGATTAAAAAAATACTCGTTATAGGAATTATTTCTATACCCCATTCAATCAGTCTACAAGTATAAGGCAGGAGTCACACACTTGTGACAGCCATGACTAAGAGCTATGGCAGAGGATTTGTTGTGACAATGTGAGGTGCTTTGCAGGTATCACAGCAAACCAGAATAACTTAGCATGCTCTGGTAATATTTAGCCTTTCCTTTGCTGACCTTTTCTGAAGAAAATCAAGATTTCTGACTGCATGTTCCCATGTTTGAAAAATCCAGACTAAGAGATTTTAAAATCCCCATATGTTGCTACTCTTGTTAAAATATTCATTAAAGAATGGCTTGAGGTTTTTCATAATTATACTGTTATTAATCTTTGAACTCTGTGGCTTTATTGTTCTCTAAGCAACTAAGCTTATAATCTATTGCTATATTTGTGGTTGGCCAGGCATGACACACTGTACCACACTAACTTGTAATTTTATTTTTTTTCTGTTATTAGTGGTCTAGTGATTTTTTAAACTTACTTTTTAAATAAGCAGGAATTCTGTGTAACTTTCAGTAGTTGATCTTTAAAGTACAGAGAAGAATTAGCATGTGGTGGTAAAGATCTAAACTCTTGGAAAACCAGGAATATGAAATCATGAAGCAAAACTAGTATTCCTTACTAACAGCCTTCAAAACCAAGAGGTTAAATAATTGTTAAAAACATAGAGGGAAGTGAATAAATTTATTGTTGTAATTTAAATACAGTTGCCTAAGGGATGAATATATGCAGTTTAATGTAATTATATTAATGAGAACTAATTTTTCTATTACTGCCACAATGACAATACACATTTTGAAGCAGGCTGAAGTTCTGAAGAACTTTCTTTGTCTATTTTCACTTTAGAAAACAGTAACACTAGGGTGGCAGTCAAATTTGCAGCAGTGACAATGCAGCTGGACATTCTCAACATCCGTGTAGAGCATCTCACTGCTCTTCTGCCTGTATCTCTGAGAGCCTGTTTTTAGGTGCTCAGAAAATCGCAGGGTTCTGCAGTCGCACAGAACCCCCTAGAGGCAGATGAACAAATGATCGCGGGTGCTGGGTAGGTGCTTAAAAAAATCTGTTGCTTCCAATTGTCGTAAGAATTTAACATCCTGTTTTTGTCTTTCTGCGACCTCGGTTCTCTCAGTAGTTCCAAAGCTACATTCCTGCATGTTTTTAACAGGATGCAACTGCCATTTCCTTATTTTGTATGTCTATTTTTATTAGATTACAATTACTTTACATTATGATTGATGGAAGGCTAAAATTCAGCTATTCATTTGATGTTCATTAGTCAAAAATATTTCTTTGAAGTCAGAATTCTTTTTAAAAAATATTTCCCCTCAATTTTGTATGCAGTTTGCTAAATTAATGAACAGAGGCTGGATATCATCTGTGTTCTGTGTATGCACAATCTTTATTGCTTTGCATGAATTGAGCTCATGTTAGAAAGGGCTAAAATACTTGAAACTATGTAAAAAATGTTTTCTTTGTTAAAACGGCGTTTTTGTTTTAAAGACTACATAATGCATTGTATGCACACCTCATTTATTGCTCCATGCTTTTCTGCTGCTCTAAAAGAGCTGTCAAAACAGATCATGCTAGCAAAAATTTTCCCAGTTTCTTGGGAAAGCTAAATAAAATCAAATATAAAGTTTGTGATACATTAAATCACAAATATAAATATATTCTTTACAGCCAGCTGTTATGTCTAAATGTGCACATTTTAAAATGGAAACATTTATCCAACATGCTGATTAGCAATTTCAGTTCTGAAAAGCCTGATTACATTTAAGATGCAAAAGATTAAAATGACTAAACAGATAATTTTAATAGTTCATCTTCCTTGATGGGTTTATATGTTTAAAATCAAAAAAGTTGCACCAGAACTTCTTGCATAGTAAACTTGCCAGGAATTGTATGGTTGTAATGTATCTCACTGCAAGTCGTAATGTATTATGGGCAGTGTTTGAAGGGAAGATTCTGGCTGAGAATGCCTGTCTGTGCTTCTTTTATGATATTTACACACACACACATCTAATTTAAGCTACAAAGCTACATAATAGATGGCTGTACTAAAAAATGCCTGAAAAGAATAATGAACAGTTATCTTGATTACTGCTAGAACTCTAACTCTTGTAGAAGTTCATGTTTGCTGTTAATAATTAATTTTTCAACTATTCTTCTGCTCTGTGAATACAATTAATTAAAAGAAAAAAAGAAGTCTGGCTTTGCTTTTTATCTAAAATCCAATCCTGTGTTACAGCTTAATTCTCCCATTTTTGTTATCTATTTCTGATACATTTGAACATGCAAATGCAGAGGTAAAAATATTAGTAGCCTTTTCTTATACACTGGCAATCAGTGGTTCAAAAGTTCATGCAATACCATGTGTCCCAATAATATTTATCTAAATCTAAAATAATATGGAACTGTCAAATAGGATCCTACATGGTAACAAATGATGGAATGCAGGGGAACTCTTAGATTTAGCTTTTTCTTTTTTGTCTAACAAGCTAATGCAATAAGACCAATAATAAAAGGTTGTGTAGTAGGCCAAAAGTCTGTGACAGATAAAAAAGAAATGTTGGAAACCGATGAAGCTTATGCACAATTAGATTTTTTGAGGCAGTGCTGTAAGGATTGTCCAGGGCCTGTTCAGTTCTGATTGATGGTAAAATCATAACTACATCATATTAGCTGTAGAGTTCACTGACAGGTTACTGCAGATTAATATTGCTACTGCTGTTCGCTTACCATCAAACTGGTGGAAATATGAATTGAGCTGCTCGTACAACAAACCCTGCATATTAAGAGGTAGGGTGTTTTACTGAACCATCTCCATTCTGTTGTTAGGGAAGGGGATGCAAACAACATTTATCTCCCAGGTATGCAGATATATAGTAACATCCTAATTAGTTTTTCCAGGGGACCTTGATGATGCTGACCAGTCAGCAATCATGCATGCTTAGTGTTGCTTTGAGGTTTAGTTTATGATTAAAATGATACTTGCAAATGATAATGAATGGGATTTTTCAGTGATTGAAATATTTAATCTCATGCAAATAGCAATAGCATGTAACAGATACATGCTTGCTGTGGAAGATGAAATGAGAGAGATTTTTAGGGCCCAGGCTGAGGAAGATGTTGCACCCCTTCAGTCCTGGCTGGAGATACGGGGCTGGAAGTCACCCCAGAGTGCCTGGCAGCAGGTTGTGATGTAGAGAAGACCAGGACTGTGCCTCACTAATTGCAATGGTAGTGGCGATATTCTGTGGGTTTGAAGTCACAAAGAGCCTCGTGGATTTTGTTTCTTTCTCTGATATTGAGACTTCCTTCTGCAGGATCTCACCCAGCATCAGTGGCACCCTCCAAATACCAGCTGATATTTGCTCTCTGCCCCACAAGCCTTGAGAGATGAACTGTCTTTTTCCTTGGAGGAAAACCCAACTCTGGCCATTTCCCCTGCACACCCTGTAGCTATTTTCTTTCTTTTCCCATTGCCACTGATTGTGAAAAGGACTGTTTCTCACCATTCCCAGCTATGACAAAAGCATACAGACATCCCACTGTGGGCACTTCTTGCCTTCCCCAAGCCAAATGCTGTACATATTACAGTAAAAATCTGCCTAAACCCTACTGTTTGTTTCCTCACAAACCAACACTGTATCAGAATGCCTTTGGCTAGTGAAAAAGATGCATTTCCATAACAAACAAAAAGTCTAAAAAGCCCATTTGATCTGCAAAAGGGCAACTAGAGGGAAGGAACTGTTTGTGGGTAGCCAAAGTGGAATCAAGGTACCTGTTGCTGGAGTTGGCAACCATGGAAAACAGGCAGCAGTTGCTCAAAGCAGCATTTACTCCCGCCCTCTGCTTTGACATTCACTTCTCCCCTGATCACCTGAGTGAGCTCCTTTGCCTCAGTTTTCCCATCTGTAAAATGAGAATAATCCCTCCAGGAACGTGACAAGAAGCAATTCGTTGCTGCTTTCTGGGATTTACAACAGGAAATGTACTACTGAAGTGCACAGGTTTACAAAAACAGTTCCCCAAAAGTAACATAATAGCATTTGTGATTTTAAAAATGTAGACATGAATCTTAACTGCAAATCTCTGCTGAGTTAAATGTATTTTTTTGTCAAGAAGGCATTGTTTTGTTTATGATAGCTGTGCTGTGATTCATGAGTCGACATGCTGTACAAATACCAGAAGGCATAAGTGAATTATAGACATTTCTCAGGAGTGGCACAGCAGTTCTCCATTACCCAATTCAGTTAAAATATCCTATTTGTCATACTTTTTATTTTAAAATGCATGTATCTCACAATTTTTAGTTAAACAAAAAATCCATGTGAGGGAACATGCTCTTTGCCTGGAAATGAGTTGCAACACGTAGTATAAAAATGATATAAGAAAATTATATATTATAGTCTGATTGTAAATGGAAATATAAATGATACACTTTAAGTGGAATTTAATAGCCTTTCATTTCCATCAGTTGTGCATTTATTTTATAAGACACCTGGATTCTTGTATCAATGTATTTTGGGATACTCCTTCTTCTAGACACAAGTAACATTTCAATTAAAGTGAATCATCCTTTTAGAAAAGTTTTGAATGTGTTTGTCTCAGGATATAATGGTCAGCAAATTTGTGGGGAGACACTGTTCATTGAAAAATACCTCTCTGTCAATATGAAAAATGCTTTGTGAATATGCAAAATCTTTCAGTGAATAAAGCCTGGTTCAGAGCAGAATTCATACTTCAGTCCAAAAAGAAGTCTGTGTGAGGCCAGGAGCTGGTGTATCTACCTGTCACATGTGGAAGACCCAGGTTCAAGGCCCTCCAGGAATCTGAACCTGGGCTTTCTGCTTTCAGGTGGGTACCCTGGCAATTGGGCTTGGCTTTAAAAACCATGCGCTTTAAAAGAAGTCAGACTATTTTGCTTTTTGTTCCAGGGCAAGATGAGGATGCTTTGCAGACTTCCAGGACAGATAAAACTGTTTCTTTGATATCATTTCTCTGCAGCCCATGTTTTTGTAAAGTTTTAGGAGACTGGCTAAGCTTAGAGTCTCTTACAAGTTAAGTGGATCACAGGGACAAATTTATCCATGACATAAACTTGTTGACTTCCAAGTTTGTATTATTAGCAGCAGGATTGAATTTGGCCAGTAGACAGTATTTATGCAATAAAAAGCAACATATTTAGAAAGGAGAGGATCAAATGTTCATGGGGGGCAAGGGGGAGGAGGACATATGGGGGTGAGCTGTAGAGAGGCGAGGGAAAAACAGAAAGGAAAAGGTCATAGCGTGAAAGGGTGCAGTGAATTCCAAAAGTGTCTAATTAGGTTTCTAGCTGTGGAATTTGCCTTTGCCCCAAGCCAAGAAGCCCAGCTGTTTTACAACAGGGCCTTTGCCTCCTAGCAATGACTGCAGACAATGTGTGACCTAAACTGCAAGTGTATTTATAAGGACAACTTCCTTCACTCTTCACAACAGATTCCATAAAATATGTTCAATGTTATTTAGAAGGATGCATAACTGTTTCAGTTTTTTTATGCGCTTCTCTTGCTTTTGTTGGGCATCTAAATACAATTTGGAAAAGTCCTAAAAAGAAGGAAATGACTTTCATTAAAGGCACTCCTCTGAACTTGTATTCTATTGCATTATTTTTAAAAAGTGTCAGTCTTCAAAATTAAATGTTTGGTGGAATATTAAATTTGATGAATCATTGCCAGTTTCCATGTTTGTTAGCTTTTATATACCACATTAAAGCATTCATTAATGTCACACAACACTGCTTTGATTGAGTCCTAAAAGGTTAATGACTTGATACAGGCTGCTATTCTGAGCTTTACTGTTTGCAGGCGGTTTGTGGTGAATGTGAAGTGCTGTGAAATCCTAACAAAGAGAAATCTTTTATTTTTCTTTATTTCAAGTCCAGAAAGTGTTCTCGACAGCTCTGGATGTGCTAGACAAACTAGACTTATCAACATTAAACTTTTTTGTTTGGTTTCTTGTCGGGGTTTTTTTCTCCTCACATATCTGAATCAAATTTAATGACTCCTCAGAGAAGGGTGGAGTAAGATACATATAAACCCCACATTTGCTGTCCATCTACTCCTGTTTGTATCTTTAAGCTGCTTTGTCAATCAATTTGGGAGGCTGAAGCTACAATTTCCCCATTCTGAAAGCCATGAACTCATCCAGAATTTTAGATAAGCCAAATATTTTACAAATTAGCTGAAGCTTTCAAAAATGCCTTTTAAGTGGGGCTGCTGTGGACATGTCCTTGAGGTTAGACTTTCAACAAGTCAGAATGCAGGTCAGAGACAAGACTAGTATTTTGCCCAGTGCCCTCTTGGCAATGGCCAAGCTGGGTAGCCTGGTCAAGTACAGGCATTTTTATACACTTAGGAAAGTGTTGCATTTATGTCACCTAAAAAAAACCATGGGTGAATGGGCAGTATGGGCAGTAAAAATGAAAGGAAATAACATTTCCAAAATCTGTCCAGATTTTATGAAATTTGAACTCTCCTGAGATGGAAATAAGCTTCTTGACAAAGTCATGTGTGAAGTTAATTTTGCTTTAAGATAGTATTGAGGTTCTGCTCTGAGGGGAGTTGTTAGTAAAACAAATGACTCTAGCTGTTTTAGTATGGAAGACAAATCAAAGCAATTCCATGAAGTAACAGGGGTGACCTGCTGTAACTTAACCATTTCCTGAGCAAATACAAGCTGCTCTATTGGATGGGGGATAGTTCCCATGTTAGCCATTGTACAGAGAAAAATAAAAGTTCATATGAAAGAGCCCACCAAGGGTTATATGGCTGCAATTGTTTCCAAACTGAAACAACTTAGTATCTGTTTATGATTGTCAGTATCATGTTATATTGTTCTTGTAGAATCCATAAAACCTAAAAGTCTGCAGTATTGCCTCTAAACACCCAGCGGCTGAAGCCAGGAGATTTCAGATCCAACACATTTAAACAGAGGCAAGGTAAAAAGCAAAAGTTAATAAAAAGTTGACCTTGATTTTATTTATCATCTCAATCTAATTTTGATGAGGTGATTCATTTGAACACAGAAGAAGAAAAAGCCAAACACAAACTGATAAGATTAAGGTACTTAAACTTGCATCCTTTAAATGTTTCTTTTATTCAAGGATTGAAGATGAGAAGGAAGAAGCAGTAAATCTGAAGTCAAACTTTCTCACCATGGCTCATGTTTCCACAGTCCAGAATGGTGCCCATTAATTTTCTGAGCCGTTCAGATGTGCAGCATGCTATGTTAACATCACTTAGACGAGGATATTAGTTGGCATTTTCATAGTTACTTCCTTAGCATTGTCTATGACAAGTGATGCAGAAAACAAGTAGGCAAAGATGTGGCTCTCCACACAACAAAACTATTTCTTGGAAGAAGCTACAAAACAATTCAGTGTCTCAGAGATTTTGTCACTCAATATAAATATAAACTGTTCTCTTTTTTGTCAGGCAATGCCAAAGCATTCTTGCTAATGAAGTCATGTTTGTAAAACAATGCATACTTGCACTTGAAAGAAAGCTGATGGAAAGACAGAACAGTTGTTTGTTGGTAAGTCAGATGTGTTGTTCAGCACTGTTGTACTGGGTACCTGCAGTGGCTTTTTACTGTCTGATTTCCAGATTTCTCTGTGTTACTTCTAGCAGTTCAAACATTTAGGCTCAAACATATTTAGGGGAAGATACAGACAATCTGCTCACAAGGTGTACAGATAGGACATGGGTATCTGCAGTTCACAAACCTTTCTGTAGGAACAGGGCCATGAAGACAATGATGCCACCACCACCACCAAGAGAGATAGAGGGAAAGAAGGAGAGAAAAAAAAAGAGTACATCATCCGGTTAATCCTGTCTCAAAGATACTTCAAAGCAAATTATGCAGAGTAGCTCTTATCAAATGCAGCTGCTTAGTAGGAATGTCATGTGAGAAACACAGTTTGTAAGATAATGGATTTATGTCTAGCAGAAAGTCAAATGTGTGACGACTTCATGCAGATTCTAGTAGGAATCATGTTGCTAATATTTTTTCTCATCCCAACAATGTCATATAAAAACAATTAAAATTTTATATTTGAAGCCTATATCAGATGACACAGAGAATGCAGATGAGAGGGAGCTTTATTTCAAGGACAGATTGCATTAGGAGTGATTCATTTCAGAGTTGTCCTTGCCAGAAGCAAAGCTCTTAGCTTCCTGATTCAAAAATAAGGGGCACATCCTCACATGGAGTAAGTGTCACTGTTCTCTTAAAGCTAACAGTGAGATGTTAATTTATGGTTTGGTGCATGTACTGATGAGTCTGATAGATGAGTTTATATTGCTTGTTCATAAACAAACTCAGTTTGTTCCAGTTCTCAAATTAGGACTGTATATACTCACAGGCACTCAGAGAATGAAAGAGAAAGATAATATTTGTCGAACTTGAAAAACTCAGCACTTCCTATTTTAAACCAGTTGTTACTTCTCTCATAATAATTTCATATTTTATTATCCTTGCCTACAGCAGTCTCTTACCATGCCTATATAAACTTCATTTCTAATGGTCTCAAAGGACATACTTGGTATTTCCAGAACAAAACAAAATTAAAACATACACCCAGAAACCACACACATGCACACACAGTCCCAAAGTATTGTAATACTTAAGGCTTGATTCAAGGCCCATGGAGGTCTCAAGTGTGGGATCTGTGCTGTGCTGACTGACAGATTAGTGCTGTGACAGGCTGAACAGCAGCTGAGCCTCTTGCCTTCTCCTTGGCTTGTCTAGTTAGCAGCACTTGTGGGGTAATTCAGAGAGATTCTCAGCCTCTGTGGAGATGGTACATTGTGTCATCCTGAAACAGTCTCATCTGGCTACCATCACTGGTGAAACACAGACCCCAGGAGGTAAAAATGCTGCTCAGCCCATCAGCAGGATTTAGAAAAAGGAAGACAAAAAAATAATTTGTGTGGGGAAAAAAGCCATAGAAATTTTCTTAACTAATCGTTTGTTTTTATAAGTTTATGGAAAGAGAAAAAGTGATCCAACAATGTAAATGGCAAAGTATGTGAAATGGCTAATGAATTTAAGGACTTGACAGTAGGAACTGTAGTGAATTGTTGCAAGCGATTCTTATTTTTACTGTAGATTTACCAGAAATAGTGCAGGCATGAACCACTTACTCCACAGAGGTCCCATTTTCAATTGGAAATCTGTCATATTCCAGTGGGGGGATGGTGTACACATGCTGCATGTACACACACAGAGCATGCACACACCTCTCCCCTGCACATGCAGCTGTGCTGCCATGTTCATTGGCATGCACATAACAAATTAGCAGCTATATCCCTATGCATTTTCATTTCCTCAGATGCTGTCTCGAGCCATGCTACATGTATTACACATGCTTAGGTCACAGAAGGGTTAGGGACATAACTACTGGATCCCAATGGACAGATGGAGCAAAGCCAACATAATCTCTGTATCCAGCTCTTTACTATTACCTTCTGATCATGAAAAGCCTCGTTAACTTGGAGCATACACTTTAATCCAGCAGCTGTTTGCATATCAGAGGCTAAAAACATGAATAAAATATAGAAAAATATTTTTCATGCAGACTCAAAGCCGGCAGGGAACCAGAGTCCTTTTTCTGTCATGGCAGCAACTCTGAAAGACCTGCTCAAGTTTTCTGTGCAGGCTGCTGCAGGCTTTGGGCTGCAGCACTTTTCCAATGCATGGATTGTCCTCTCCCCATCTTTTTTTTCTTCTGTTTGTGCAGCTCCCAGCACAAAGAAATTCCTATTAAAGCAGAGCACTAGAATTATATAAATATTTAGTGCTATTAACTATAACAAGTAGCAAATATCCTCATATACTCCTGCCTCTTCCCATGGGAGCTCTGACCATAAATTTGGCAGTCTGAACCAAAAGTATACCTGTAGAATTGCACTCTATGTGTTTGCTCTTTTTGACATAAGAGCTGTGTTATCTCCCACAGTCTGGTGTCTTCCTTTTTTGCTCTGTAGGAAACTCAAAGTGCTTCTGTTTTACAGATCTCTTTCAGGCATGATTAAATTCACTTCAGAGGAATGGGATTTAACTGAATGAAGGCGAACTGGTATTTTTTAACCATGCCCAAGAATCCATGCTTCATAAATAACAACTGGTGAGCCCATCACCGTGTGCAGTTAGACCTCCACCAAATGAACTTCAAGCAAAAAGCGTGTCTTTATCACACTATATTTAAAGGCCAGAAGACATATATTTTAGAAAGAAACCCCTTTTCCTTTCCCCTCTCTGCTTCTTCGCCTGGAGTTTGTTCTTGTAATTGCTGTGTGTTTTAGCGGCAAAGGCACAGGAAACTGTTATACTTCCCTGTAACATCCCACTTATTTGTCATTACTCTTTTCCCCAGTGAGCCATTTTCCTTTAATTTAATAGATTTTATGGACTTTCACCTCAATCCTTGTGCAATTCATGGTGTAAACCCCAAGCAGCAGTTTTTGCATCAGATGCAGATTTTCTGTTTGAGAGAGGGAATTTCTTTTGTAAAGATGTAGTCTTGATTTAAAGACTTCAAATGATCTAACACATCCTGTGGTAGGTTGTTCCAATGATTAATGGCCCATGCTAGAGAAAGTACAGCAGCTTCCAACCATTGGATCTTATTGTGCCTTTTTTTCTGTTAGACTAAATAGCTATTTGTTATCAGAAATCTCTTCCTTATGTAGATACCTGCAGACTTTGATTAAGTCACTTTTTAACTCCTTCTTGGATAACCTTAACAGATTAAGGAATGTTTTCCTGGATCTTTTTTTAAAAATTTGAATGTTGTTTTATTAAAACCTTTTTCTAGTTTTATAATGTACTTCAAGAACCAACCCAATATTCCCATGAACATTCTCACTAATGCTGTTTGTAGGTATAATACACCCTTCTGAAATCTAGTTAAGGCTGTGTATCTTCTTGCCTTCACATCTACCTCTATATATTGCACTAAAAGTCTGTGTTCCTTTGTTTAGCTACCATTACTCCCAAATCCCAGCTGAGGCCCTGAGTTGCTCTGCAGGGTCTTTCCCTCAACTCTGCCATGGCTTTGGCTGCTGCATTCCAGGGCTGCTCTAATGCCATGCTGTTGTGGAACCTTGGATCAAGTTGCTGTGTAAGCAGCCAAGCTGTGAAAAAGAGCTGCATGAGAAGGAGTTGGAGGAAATCTTGTTGTGAGGCTTTGGTTCACTGGCATTTAAGATCAGGCTTTTGCCCTTGATCCTTGCTGAAATTACATTTTATGTGTGTCTGTGCCAGCCCTGTACTGTGCTGAGCATCATCTAGCCTTGCTGACCTGATTTCCCAGCTTGACCACAGAACAGCCTTGGCCCTATGGACTTACCTGGGATGCATGGACTTTTCACTGACCATGGTTACCACTGCTGTACCGGCTCTGTTCCTCTCTGGGTGGTGTGTCCCTGCACCTGCCTTGCTGTTACCATCAGCTGCTGGAACTGGAGTGGAACAAGGACCAGTGCCTGTGGGGCCTCAACAGAGGGATGGTGACTTCAGTTCCCATTTACTCAATATCATCTCTTTGTTTGGCTTAGTCCATTCAATGTGAGTATGTAGCTTTGTTGGGGTTTTTAGCTTTATGAAGAGAACTTGCTCTTTCACAAAAAAACCTAAGACTACACTTGTCTGAGAAGACTTAACTTTCCTGAGAATGTGCCAAAATGGATGTTCTGCTGCCGTCATTCAATTATGTACTGATTGTCTCTGATGTTAAGGTTCCAAGACTGGGATGATAGCTCCTTTCAGCTTAATAGGCTGCATGTCTATTAGTCATCACATTCACTGTTTAAAAACATTAGCATGTCCTTAGCTTCTTCTATAGTCCTCTCAGACGCTTCCAGCTTTTTAAAAAAGTCAGTGTACGCAGATCAGAGTGTTCCCTGGCAAGATGTTTTCGTACCCCCGAGTAAAAGTTGGCCAGTACCATGTATTTACTGCTGGGTAATATTTCTCTGCTGGCTGATGGGACAAGAAGAGGCTCCACAGCAACTTCAGGATCTATGAGCACTCACACACACAGAAGTGCTGGGGGAAGTATGAAGTAAATGCTGTCATTAGAAGGACTTTAAAAGGAGTTAAAATACTTGCAGAAAGATTAAAAGATTGGATTTTCCATTATTCTGCTCTGCAATGGAGACAGAAGTGTAGCCCTGGCTGTAAGCCGTGTATTATGTATATTAAATACTGCCTGACCTGAACTTGTCTGATTTATGCCTTACTTCACCATCCCAGCCCAAGCCTCATCTAGAATTACCAGCCAGGCATACTCCCCAGACTCCTTCATGGAGAAGCTGGAAGCTTCAGCCCAGCTCTGGTCCAGGTGGGAGTTTGCACACACCAGCTGCCAGCTGTGAGGAGCTGCCATCCCACTGCTCAGGCAGGCACAAAGCACCCTCAGTGCTCCTGATCCTGTTCTGAAAAGCACTTCAGTTCTCGGTGACTGGACAGGAAGTGCCCCAAAGCTTCAGTGTTTGGGTCATGCAGAGACATTTTCACCAATATTCTAGTGCAAAAAGCTGGAGAACAAACCCAACTGGGTTTCATTTTGGTTTTTCTGTGAAAGAAAGCACAGTAAAACTAACCTCAGGGTGAGTAATTATTGGTGAAAGACCATTTGTTTTAGAAGTTAAAAGACATGGGGAAGTGGTCAAAATGGTCCAGATGACTCTAAAAAAGAATAAGCATGAGAAATAATTGAAGTCACCAATAAGCCAGCATGGGCAAAATATTTTGTTTTTTTCCTTTTTGTTTTACTCGGAAAACTTCCTGAGTTGTTGAATATATTGAGACATTTCATAATATGTTAGATAAAAGTATATTGATGAGCCACTTGCCATTATTAAATGACACTGTTACAACCTAAAGGTATCCTTTCCAATTTATAACCAAAATTTCACATCTCTATAATTCCTCATGAGCTTCACTTGTCATTTTCCCTAAGTGGAATCTAACTATTTGTATTAGTTTATTGGACTGTGCCAGTGAGAAAAGCATGGGGAAACAAAATAACATTCCTAATATTCACTTGGACAAGATCCTTCCAGTCTGCTGTAGTAAAGACACTCATATGGTAGAGGTTTGTGCTTCTTCCAGGATACAGCACTTGCTGTGTCTGGGTTTGATCATGATCCCATTGAAGTCAATGGGAGTTTTGTGCTAAAATGTATCTCATGTGCTGTCACTTGGGCAAATGTCCTCCTCAGGCTACAGCAGAAGCAAAATCACCACATTTGTTTTCACTTCTGACCTGCTGAAAGTAGGATTATATTACTTGTATATTTCATTCTGATTCTTTTTTTTTTTTTTCTAACTCTGATTTAAACAAAGATACCACTGTGGTATAATCTGATACCAAGTACTGTACAAGTGCTGGACAAGTCAATTACAACTGAAATTGCAGACTTCCTTTACTGTTGCCTTGCTTTTAACTCAATGTTTTTCTTCATAGGCAATCAACATGTTATTCCTTTCTTCAGATTATACTTCTGTGTCTCACAAACACCAGCAGTGGCAATGCTCACTCTGCATTCCCAGATTCTGCTCACATTGTGCCACGTCCTTCATATTATTTAACTCCATCTTTCTCCTGCACAGATGTATTACAGGGGAAAAGTGAATTGTCAAATGAATGCAGCAAGACTGAGCCATGCTGAGACATTAAACACTGACTGAGTCAATTTTGCACTATACAAAATGCATTTATTAGTATTTTGCTCAGATAACTCAAGGGCAAGAAACAGTCTTCCAGTGACTGGTTAAATCTGATTTTTACTTGGGACCAGCATGAATGATGACCTTTGGCTTCTTGACTGTTTTTTGCATCTCCTAGAAGGTTCATGGAAAGGTCATGGAGCGGCACCGACTTCCTCCACGTGTGCGTGTGCCTCTGTGCCTGAATGTGTGTGTGTCTGTGTGGGGACACCTTCCTGACACTGAGTCCTTGCCCACTGATAGCTTTAGTTTCATGTTTGTGGAAATCTGGCCCCACTTATACCAACAGCAACAAAGTCAAACCAGGCAAAAGGGCACATAATTTTTATTTACTAAGCACCTTTGTTTGCCTTACTTTTCACTAGCAACTTCTCCTTATTTAGCTTGAAAGTTTTGTCTTGGCTCAGATACATCCTTAGCTTAAGGAAATGGTGCTACACAGAGTATCTGGCTTTGTAAAACAAAAGGGCTAAATTGTGACTAGAAGCAACTACGGAAGAAATGACTAACATGGCTTTTTCTTAAATACACGTGTTAAAGAGAATGAGTTCTTCCCTGAGATTGCATAAGTGCATAAGAAAAATAAAAGTGATTTCTTGTATATTTAGCGGATTCCATTCACTGCTGCTTGTCACTGCAAAAGAGAGCTATGAATCTCATGAAAGCTGCTTTGCTGACACCATCAGCTGTACAACACGCGCTTCCAAACCAGACTTACGAAAGCAGCACTGTTAGAGGGTTTTAAATCTCTGCTCAGAAACTGTATCTATTTACAAACAGCAAGAAAAGCTCTGAAACTGTGAAAAATGCACTCAAGTCATATTTAGAATGATTGTATGTGGGGGATATAACAATACTTTTCAAGACTGTAAGCACTGCGTATATTCATATCTCCTGCTATTTATCTTGCAGATATACAGTGCTGGAAGTTGCTGGCTGCAAGCTGGTGAGCTTGTAGCAGTGAGAAGGAAAGATCTCTCCATTTGTCACTGGCTGTATATCACTGCAGCTGTGCCCTTTGATTACACAGAGGGCTCCTCCAGCCATTAATAATAGGAAACACTTTTTGTCTGGTGAATGCATCTCAACACTCTCTTCTAACACCTAGTGAGGTAGAAGAGGTAAATTAAGGATGGAGCTTGATCATTTTACATTTACACTAGATGTGTAAACAAGGATAACCTTTGTTTTCCTTGGAAAAGAAAAGATGTTATTCTTTTTCCTGCCACCACAGTGACTGATTTTTTACAGAAAAAATATAGCACTGCCAATTACAACTTGCTGAGGAAGTGACACTAATGAATCACAATAATGCTGCCACAGCATCATGGAAGGTCCTGTGACGCCAGCCTGCCAGATTAATTGCATCACATATAATAGCCAAGCCACATCTGCTAGCCAGGTGTATCAGTGTAAAAGATTTTCCAAAAAAAAGGGAGAGGGTAGAGGAAATCAATATATAGGCTGAATGAAGGTCTGCATTGCCAAAATTAGATAGCTACCCCAAATTGTCACAAGTAATTGATGCTAAGATTGGAAAATTCTAAACTGGTGTAAATCGTTTAGCACCAGGGAGCACTACAAAAGGCATTTCATGCTTGACCTGCAAAATGAATCAAAATTAATGCTAAGCTCATGTGGCATGCTGTTGCTCTTACCTCTTGCAGCACAGTGTATCTGAGCTGTTACAGAGAGGTGTTTGCAGTGAGTGAAATGTGGAATCTCTTGGGGTCTGGCCTACATTGATCATCTTCCACAGCATCTTTGACACAATAGGATAAAGCTATAGAACATTTGTCTTAACACTGCTTTTAGTCATGTATCAAAACACTGTTTTAACCCATCCCAATTTTTTGTAAAATTAGTACTTCTGAGTCATTAAAATAACTAGCAAAAAGCCATGAGCCCTCACTAGCCATTATTTCACATCCTCTACTCTTCAATTGCTAGAGCTGGTCACCCTGTCACTCAGGTCACAACTGGATTTGCACTGGAGGAAAGGATTCACCAAAATGCAGCTGTTTTGGAGGTATTCCAGATGTCACACAGAAAAGTATCATTCCCATCTCTGCATTTATCCCAAAACAGTGTCTTCTGTTTATATTTTGGTAGAATCGTAAAAATCATAGAATGACAGAATTTTAGGGGTTGGAATAGACCTTACAGATCAGCTAGTCCCAACACCCACTGCCACGAGCAGGGACACCTCCCCTCTAGACCAGGTTGCTCAAGGCTTCATCCAGCCTGGCTTTGAACACTGCCAGGGTTGGGGCAGCCACTGCTTCCCTGGGCAAACTGTGCCAGTGTCTCACCACCCTCACAGTAAAAACCTTCGCCTAATATCTAGCCTAAACTTTCCCTCCTTCAATCTGAACCCATTACCCCTTGTCCTATCACTACAGTTCCTAACAAAGAGTCCCTCTCTGGCTCCCCTGGAGCCCCTTCAGATACTGATGGGCTGCTATGAGGTCTCCATGCAACCTTCTCTTCTCCAGGCTGAACAGTTACTTCACTGATGGTCCTATGGCTACACTATATTCTTCTTCAATCTGTGCTGACTTAAGTCTTGTTTAAGTCACGGAGTCACAGTTTAATTTCCTCAGGTTAGATTTATTCCCTCGAGAAATAAGAAAGCACATGCTTGTTGCTGAGTCAAACATGGAGCTGAAAGTCTCCAAGGGGGAGACTTTGGCCAACACGCATTGCCTCTTTTTTCCCCTCAGTTACTGGCTTCATGATTTAAGTATTTGGAAGCTGAAGCCACTGCAGGATGCTCCTCAGCCTCAACTGCAGGCCTGCATGACCACTGCTGCCCATCTCACTCCATGGATGTCTTGCTTTATTGAGTCCTTTCTGCAGGTGGTGACGTAGTACATCATCCTAGAAACCACACTAAATCCTTGGCAAGAGAACCCATCCTGAGTTATGTGACTAACATAACATATATGAAATAAAAAGGTATTTTATTTGTATATAGTGCTGTTCTTCCACGACACAGAACATAGCTGAAAACTGCCATCTATATATATGAATGTCCAAATAAGAATTAATTAGGTGTGATTGGCTAAATTTCACAAAGAGAACGTATCAGTCAGTTTAATATATTTTTCTAGAAATCCATAAAACTATACAAAGCTTACTTTTTTGCTATTTTTATAATCTACCTGCCCCAAATACAGTTGTTATATTGGTCACTGAATTTAAATGATGAATTTCCTTCTTTTAAAGCTAAGAGGAAAAGATCACTAAGTTTCTTATCAGGAGATAGTGATAGACTTTTCAAAAATGCACAGCATCTTGAAAGTTTGGTTTCATATCACCATTTATATTCCTGAGAAATAGACACGTCTCACATTCTGTAGCAGTGTTTTGTGACATTTGGATTTACAATGCTCAAGTTTAAGTCTCTAGCCCTTTGCAGTCTGTCAAAAACAGCTTCTCTGTCCATTTATTTTTGTCTTCTGTGCTCAGTCTGAATATCTTTTGTAAATTTATACTTGACAACCCTCGTATTTCAGCAGCTGGCTTTGTTTCACAATCTACTTGCTTGCTCTGTTGCATTAGCTGAAACAACAAATTTAATCCATGATGTCAATAGTAAATTATAGTGGAGATGTAATATATGCCTGACATCACTAAGGTCAAGGCCATTGTGAAAATATTGCAAATAATAGATCCAAAGGGTCTCCTCATCATGGTAGGTGCTTGCTGCACATTTAATATTATGAGAAACAGATTAGTGCCACACACTGCATTATGTTAGCCTTTTAGTTACAGCCAGCATAAAACTCCAGCTAATGTAAGAGTGCTCCCTCAACATGAAAAGAGGTTCCAGAGAAGTCTGCTATGTCATTATATTTCATATTTTCTAACTGATAAATAATTAAAACAAGAATTACTTTACTGAAAAGATTCATTTAGAGCACACATTTTCCATTACTCTAACTGTTTGGAGGGGTTGGGGGAAACATTTCTTGCATACCTTACCTAAACTACCTTGCCATTAAAGTATCTAAATTACCTCAGTGAATTCTGAGCACAGAAGTGGTTGATGAATTGCTTTTTGCATAAATGCACTTTCCCTTTGCTAGAACCTAATTTTGTGTATAAACACGCACACACGCACGCACACGCACACACACACACACACACACACACACACACACACTGAATAAAGCAACTACTGAATGCACTCAAGAAGAAAATTGAAGCCTGAAATTTCCTCTGTGCAATGAAGTTTTTCTAAACGTTGCTTGTATTATAAGCATCCTTGGACTCTCTGAGGACCAGCCAAAAATGGGCTCTTCTACAATGGCGAAAGAGCAGTTAATGAATCATTTTCTCCCGTGTGAAAGTGCTCATTGCTGTTAATTTGTCCATTTTTCACAGCCAGAGCTTTTTTAATATAAAAATTAACTTTCAGCTTAAAAGTCCATTTAGTGCCAATGGGAAAAAAATTTGTGCCAAGTGAGCTATAAACAAATTCAATGTATCTTCATGGCAGACTATGGAGATTTTGATTCCATCGAGCTGTATGATTTGTTTTATCTGGCATAAAGAACATCGACAACCCAAGGTCTTTCAATCTGCAATTCATTCCTTTAACTTGGCTCTAAAGTATTTTCATTCCTTAACACGAAAGGACGGGTCAAATTTACAAAGCTACAGCATATACCAGAGTATTGTTATGGCTCTTTGGCATTCCACATGCCCTGGCTGAATGTATGCAAGAAGAGTGGTTACCTTTTGTTCCTGGTGTCCCTAATGCCAAATGGATGAAGGCTTGTGTGGGTAGGACCTTTTGGCTTCCATTTCAGCTTAGTTTTAAGAATATGAGTAATCCCATGGGGTGCAGAAACATGCAGGGGAAAATGCTTGGATGAAGGTCTTTACATACACATCCATATTTGGGAAAATTAACCATCTCTACAGGAGCTTTGATCATCACATGCCTTTGCCTATGTTCTTTGCTCTTTCATTCAAATCCATGTCAGACTAGGGTTGCCAACAGTAATTATAATTTATCTTGTATTTAGTGCTCTACATGCAATAGTTGATGGGTTTGGTTCAGTTCCTGTGGGCCAAGAGTCGACATCACCTTTTGGTCATTGTAATACCTGCTGGTCAAAGCAGCAAAGAAATGGAGTGACAGACCACATGATAATATTTTCCTGAGGTTGTCTGGCAAGCTTGAGTGAGGCAGCATGACACAAGGGAATTACTGAATTTTACACTTCTGACCTCTGGGCTGGTTCTTTTGGAAGGGCAGTTTTCATTATTGATAATCTGGTGTACAACTGCCATGAAGGTATTGTTTTAAGAATATAAATACCACGGAGAACCACAAATCCTGTGATAGTCTCTTATATGCAAACAAAAAATAGAAAATTGAACCAGTGATTCAGTATGGGCTGCTTTGATGACTATTTGATCCCTCCCATAAAAGAAGTTTAAATAATGCTGTTACATGCTGATGCTCTTAGCACTTGCTTTGGCAAATGATGTATGGCCAGTGTCTGCTCCAAGAATCAACAAATGTGCATTATTCCATTAGCAGTTTTCTGTTTTCTACAAAGCTTTACAATTTATTAGTTATTTATGTTAATGTACTAGTGCCTTATTCTACATATTTATAATATCATCTTTCCTCTGCCATGAAAACCAATGAAAAGTTTAGGTATTGCAGATCAGTTCAGTTTATATAACATTTACAAATCTTCTTTATAAAAACAGTTTCATAGAGAGTCCTTTCTATGCTTGGAACTGCTGTTTTAACCTATGTGAAACCCTAACTGACATCAAAACAGGACTAAGGCTTTTCTAATACTCTGTATCTTTTTCAAAAAGGGGGGAAAACTCAAGCTGTATGAACAGAAATGTCACTTTTTTTCCCACAGTAAAATCTGGAATAGTACAGGACAAGGATGAACAGCAACAAAAGGTAGAAGATGTGGATAAGAAGGTTTCAGTAGGAGAAAGAACTCATAAGGCGCAGAGTAGTGGAGCTCCAGAGGGTTTCTAAATGCATATTTATTCAACAAAGATGTAGCTGGTATCACAGGCTACGCAGGGAATACTACAACTTGGACACGAATCAATTACTTATGGCTAATTGTGTTTCCCTGATTTCCATGACACATGGCCTTCATGACACTTGTCGACTCTAAACATTATCAGCATCATGGTGCATAACAGACTTCCTAAATTTGTGCTTTTAAGGTGTCTCCATTACACCCAGCATCTTAGCTCTGCTTGTGCAAGTAATTTACCACAATGATGTCACCCTGGGCAGAGTGTAAGCAAAGGCACCAGGTTAGTGTGATGCTTTCAGTTTTGGATGCTGACTGTGTGAGGTCAATACTGGAGCATGGTGAGCTCCATCACTGTCCAGCATTGCAATTTAAAAGCACATGTGGAGTGCTGAGAGTTTCATATTTCAGGATGCTAATTATTTGTTGGTTCTCCCATGCATAACTTCAATTTGTATTTTTAGCAATGCTTATGTTCTCCAACTATGTATCATTAATGCTTTTTTGGGTAAATTTTACTCATTCAACTCAATGACCTACTCCACTGCATTACCTCAGCAAGGCTCAAGTACATTAGCATCTGATGTTGCCTAGTGGCCTGTGTGAAGTGAGTTACCTGTTGATGCAGTTTCTAGATATTTTGTTGCTGAGTTTGCAGACATTTTTAGTTGCACATCTGCTCATGCAAGTGGACCTGTCCCTGAACACAATGACAGTGAAAGAATATTATAATAAAAATGTGAATACACTGTTTCAGACACAAATCTCTAGAGCAGTTTCACAGTCTTTTGATTAGCCACAGACCACATCTGACCTCCCCTTTTCTGTCCCCACTATGTGACTCAGCTTAAGCCACATTGGTTGCTAAATGCCTGTGTAAAACAATGAAGGATGTCATGCATATGATAACCCATATTGACTAAAGACTGCATCAACACTGACAAATCACTTTGCACAGGTCTCTCAAAAGCCATGAGATGCTAACAGGTTTCAGCCACAGCTGAGGTGACATCAATTCATCTCAGTGATAGAGAGCTGTGCTCTGTTTCCAATACCCTAAACACTCCCAGTCCTGAAAATCACCTGTGAACCTACATTTGATGTCATCCAACAAATTTTAATTTATTTGATTTTTTTTCCATAGATTTCATTATTACTCTTGACATTTCTGAAAGAACATTCCCAAGGTTCTGGAATACTTAGGGCTCAGTTGGATCTGAGAGCAGTTTTCCAAGTCCATGCATCAATGCTTTACAGTTTTATGTACTAGATGCTTCACAGATGAAGACTGGAGATCTGCCCTCAAGAGTGTATAAGAGTCCAACAGAAGGCATAAGTACAATAAAATTCAGAAAAAAATTTGTTCTTTTTAAAAAATAGCTTAATTCTTGGGAAGGTAGCAAAACCAGGTGAAGAAGTTCTGACAAATAAACCAACCCAACAGCCAGTCAAAATACTATTCTGTACTACTATTTGCCTAGGCAAAGTGAAGTTTCAGTTTTTAAATGCACAGTCAAATGCTGAAAGGTTTGATCTTGCTCAGCCATAAATGGGTAGATTTTTTTTGCATTAGTCGGGAACTTCCTGATTAGATAATTTCTTTGTGCTTATTTGTCAAAAAAAGACATTTTCAAGGGAAAGTTTCAATGTCTCCTTTGTCAGAAAAATTTTCTTAGCTTTGTTTTGTAGTTAAAAACATGGATAAGAGAATAGGCAGACTTGGTCCAGCCTAGCAGAAGGGTCAGAGGCTCAAAACAGGTGAAACCTGTCTGGTAGTGGCTCTTGTCCCCAGTCCACTCAAACAGTTCATATCATATGATCTAGTTATCCATTTATTTCTTTCATCACCTCTGAAAGTGGGGAATTTGCATGTGCTTAGTGCTGGGGCATTAGGTCAGCTCCTGTGTTTTCAAACCTGTTTTTTGCTTTCTTTCTAGCACAGCTCCCAGAGACAAGGTAACCCTCCAACACTATTTAAAGTTGCAATGTATCTTTGTGGTGGATAGAAGCATGTCTTTGCCCTCCCTTCCCTGCTTAAGATTCGTTTACAGAACACCACAAAAATTCAAACCCTACTTACAGCATGTATAAGATTTTCTGAAAAAAACCCCACCTGTAAAGAGACCTTACATTTTGTTCATCTTGGCATTTGTGTCTGCTCTGCTGGCAGAGAGCTCTAATTGTCAGGGACACAATAGCCTGTGCTCTTATCTGTGATTAATAGACATGATCTTTCCAGAATGATAAATGCAGGTAGGTAAAGTCTCTGTGACTATATCTACACTACATCATAGATTATCAAAAGCCCTACAATGTGGATGTGATAATAAGCATCCATGGTGTCTAAAAGTGCTGGCTTAGAGCTCCTAATGTCTAGAATTCAACTTTATATAATTTGAATGTGGTGTTGTGTTGGAACATCCTCTACAACATTGAAATTAATTTCCTTAGCTGTTTCTCAGCTCTCTGTTCTAGGGATTTGCCCCACATTCCTCTTTGAGATTCCCTTTAGGCACGAAGAGGGATCAGTGCCCTGACCAGCAGGACAGCATAGAGATATGAAAGTGTGCATCATCCCTGGTGTGAGAATGAAGGACAAAATAAACTTCCTCACAGAAACTTATCAACCCTTTCTTTTCCCCCCTTTCTACAGTGGCACCAAAACCCTTGTATACATTTGCAGCACAGCTTTAGCTATGATTGTCATTGCTGAGGCAAGGGCTATGGCAGGGCCCTGCCTGTTCCTTGGAACAGCTTGGGGGCACTAGAAAGCTCCTTCCAATGGCAACCCCTTATCTTCTTTGTGCATCCTGGGACTGCATCCCCCTAAGAGACTCCTGCAAGCTACACTGTGGCTTAAACACTGGGCAGTCCCACCATAGAGTTGTTCAAAAGATCTTCAGAATGGTTAATTTATGAGTTTATCTCTGCAGGGAGTTGAGGTGCCATGCAAGACCTGCCTCCTGACTTGCTCTCTGCCCCAGGATAGAGTTTAATATTTATCATCAAAATGGTAAAATACAGTAATTAGGAAAACTACATGTTAGATTTGGCTCATTCATTGAAACTTGAAGCCAACATTTAAATATGAAGTAAGAGGTCTATTCCAAACAATCCCTGCCTGGCCTTTTCCACAGTACAAAGTTTGGATCTGAGTGCCAGAAAGCTTGAAGGTGTTTATCCTGATGATTTTATTTAAGTTATATTGCTGGTACAATGCCTTTACAGCCTACTTTGGAAATCTCATCTCTTGTTCAAAGCAAGTAGCCTTAGATAAGCCCAGGAGGGAAGGGAAGTGGGAGTCACAGAGTGGGGACCAATGGGCTTCATTTCATGGGTGATCACATGCATTTGCACCAAACACTCAATGGGAAGTACAGTAGAACTCCTAAAGGTTTTATCTTTTGCATCCATCTTTATGTCCTTGGTGTGCTTTTTAGTGTCTTCAAAGGAAAACAATCCCTGCTTTGTAGGAAAGGTAGGTTTTTTTAAAGGTGATGTGGCAATTGCCAAAGTACTTCTTGCATTATGTGGATCAACAAAAGGAAATCAGTCTGGTGAAAATGGCTTAAGGCAACTAAAGAGAACTGAGAGCCCTTGCTCCCCTTCAAGGCCACAGTCAGCACAGAGTTTGCATTTGAAGGCTTTTCAACAACCTACAGGTGTCACAAACTGAGTCTTTTGGGAAACTCATACTGCTACAGGCCCTCAAGGGAAGCCTTTGGAACAATATTGTCCTTTTTTTCTGACAGCAATGTTTCAGACGGCTGAGGCCCTCTGACAGTGGCTGCAGCAGCGAACTACCACCATTAATGTATCTCATGCCATCCAGTCATGAGGGCAAGAATGATGGTTGCACATGACAGCCAACATAAGAAAACCCACCTATTCAAGAGATTAAGAAACTGCAATGTCAGGTGTTCAGCACCACATTACTATGCAGATGGAAACATCTGTAGTAGAGATGTGACATTCAGAGTTTTTCAGATGCTCTTGCAGTCCAAGACACAGGCCACATGCTGCAAGCAGCTGGCTCCACTATGCTTCATCCTACTCAGAAACACTGGTTTGTTGTCATGCAATGGTGTAAATTTTTGTTGATAGCAGGTTAATGGCATTTGACAGTAACCATTATGGAGCCCTTTTTTTCTTTCTTTGATGACATGGTTTATTTTTCCAGAGGCACATGGTGTTCTGCTGAGATGTCCACTCTGGTATTTCCTCAGACCACCATCGAAGGTTTGAGGAGTCTGTCAGGAGGGGAAAGGAGGAGCTTGGGTTGTCTCTCAGAAAAATGCATGAGTCCATGACTGGCCATGTCTACTTTCTAAGTCATGTCTCTTAAGGCCTTTTATTACATCAGGATTTATAATTGGTCCAATTGTCAGGTTTCCTCCAAGGTTAATTAGTTGCTACAGATATCCACTCCCATTTGTGTATTGCAACAACTCTTAATCTTGTAATGCATACCAACAAAATATGGGAAAGCCCATCTCCTAAATACTCATAATAATGACCAAGATTATAATGTTCAAACACATTTATTAAGTGCATTTATTCCCACAAAGCATACATGCCTTAGTACCTTTGGGTGCAATAATAAGATACATAAACAATTTTAGTAACATGAATGAAGAGTGAGAAGATAAATTATCAACAAGCTGAGAATTTGGCAGGCAGAACTACTGTCAAAGAATAAACAGGAGAGAGGAATCAAAAGTATGAAACAAATTCTGAAGGAGCCATGTGGGCATTGTTGGATGACATATGCATGGAAGACCAAAATAATTACTTTTTTGACAGCTTGAGGAGATTTTAATAGGCTAGGCAACTGTAGAAGACATTTCAGGAGAAGCTTTAGACTAGTCACCTGGTTAAACAAAGTTAAGCATGTATTTAAGGGACTTGCTGCCTTGGGATCTTAATTATTACGGACAATTTCCATGTGTGTGTTTGCTTTAACATTATCTCCTGCTGGAGAACAGCTGGCTGCAAATGGGCTGGCAAGGTAAACAGAAACAGGCTTGCAATGCCCAGCAACTCAGACAAGTCTCGTCACCAGCACAAATCTGTTGCCAACCTGACAAGCATGAAATGTCTCGGAAGGATCCACATTTCATAGCTGTTGTGCCTCATGGACTGTGTCACAGTCCAGCAACAAGAAATTCAGGGCATGGTGACACAATATTGTTGCATATTGTTGTCAAATATTGAGGAAAGAACATAGGCCCTTAACAGAAAACCTTTCTTCTGAAACATGTAGGTTAATTTGGTGTTTGTGAATAAACCAATGCTCTGTGTAATGCTGGCAGAACTGGATTGTTCTCTGTTAGTAAATATCAACAGTTTATTATTTTTGAATTAATTACTATTCAATTCCAAGAGTGATCCAATGGATTTGCAGGGTGATAGGCATACTGGTCTATCTGTCTACATGCCTAAAGCTTAAATGACTGTTTGAGGTGAATTTCATTAAACAAATATAAAAATAGTCATGTGAAGAAAAGGCTGCATAGAGATGAGTCACTTCATAGTTTGAACAGCGAAAAGAAGATGTGCAGAAAGAGCTGAAGACTGATGTACTAGGGGTAGGTGATCTATAATACCGAGTAGTGAAATAGATACTGGCAAAAGAGAGTAGATACCTAATGATGGTGCCAAGGTTTTGAGCCTGACAAGAGAGGTGAGATGACTGAGGAGACTAATGGGATGTGATCATGAAAATGAAAAGAAAAAATAATATACTTTTTTTGTTTTGTAGAATAACAATCTATTGTAGTCATTTAGAGCAGACAGCAGAGACAGAAGCAGGGGCAATGGTGCTAGATAAGGCAAAGAGGCAAAATGCAGGTTTTGAAGGGCAGTTGGAGAAGATGAAATTGAAAAATGGTTATGGAAATACAAGAAAACAAGCAAACAAACAAAACCCCAGGAGCCACAATGGGGTCAAAAAAAGGCTGCAGGTACCTCACATTTTCCTTATCTACCTACTCATGTGTATTTAAGTACACAAGTAAGGAGCTTCTCCTCTTGTCCTCACTACTAGTAAGTATATAGTGGTGGACATCTGTTAAAAATGGCCTCAGGCAGGTACTCAACACACAAAAAATGAAATAACAGCTAAAATATTAGCCTTTGAGAAGTGGCCCAATCTATCAATGGCATGCACTGCCTGATGGTCCTGTCCATGCTCCCTCCATGGAAATCATACCTGGGAGGCATTGCCCTTGCAGCCTCCCTTTTTATAGGCAGCAGGACACCTCCATCTGCATGATTCTGGTCGCAGTAGTCATAAACTTGCAGCAGGCTGGTCTGCTTTGTGGTCAAGACTGAAGTTTGAAGTGGGAAAATCTGAAATTATGTTCAAAGAGGAGAAATGGAGGTTTTGGCAACCAGGGTTCACAGCACCAATATAGCAGAAATAAGACAAGTGTAAGTGTGATTTCTTTACTCTCATATTCCACAGAGACTTAATACTTCCCAGCATGTTGCCTATCAATCAACAAATGACCAAAATTTTTTGTTTTCAGACTAATTGATTTATTCCAGGTTTCCAACATTTTTTACTCATGTTAATATTTAATCACTAGGTTGGGGAGATCAGCATTTTTGTAAATTATCAGACTGGAGTGCAATGGACTAAGTTGAAGCAACTTTGATTTTCACTGCTGTTTGCCATATAAAAGCAAGGCCTTAGTTTGTCATTCTCTGAACTGGCTTCACCTAGGTATGTACATGGAGAGGATGAATATTTACAAAGTATTCTTGAAAACACATGAACAAAAAAGCATCACAAAAATATTCATTTGCATTTTTTTTTAGCAGTAAATGACACTGCAATAATCTTAGCATGATCATGCACTCGCAGACCTCTTGGTGACCGGAGGACCATGCTGAGTAACTACCAATTATGTTGCTACAGCTCCTGAATGGCACCATTTTGTTGTTAGAATGAACAAAGGATGCCTATGAGGGAGTGAAATGTAAGGTGCTGAGAGGAAACTTTTCCATGGCGTGCTGGGGGAATGTGGGCAGCATGGCTAACATGACAGGATGTGATGAATGACTTTACATGAAGAGAGGCTGGGCCAGATGTGTGCATGCAGTGAACGTCTGTCCTCAATAAGCTGGGCAACTTAGCAGGAGTGAGCACAGCAAAGCTCCTTTCTATGACAGGATTTCATCCCCCTGTCTTTGTCAGGACTTTTCATTTAGAAATGCTACTCTTGTAGCAACCATGGCCATGGACTACACTGCATTAACCCATTTTGACATGAGGGT
>NW_008688974.1:0-8149 GCF_000695815.1 Acanthisitta chloris | reverse complement strand
GGCTCCCTCCAAATCAAACCTTCAGGAACCAACCTTGTTGTTGATGAAATAATCATCACCTCAATTCTTGACAATTAACACAAACAAATTTGACACTAGCTATTCATTCATTGAAATTGGTATTAGGTATTCAGAAATACTGCACAGTTTGAAGTGCCTTGATCAATCTTTTAGGATTGAATCAAAAGACAAAAAAGAAAAGAAGTTTTATCTAAAGACAAAAAAGTTGTATTACATTTGGGGAATTAAAAAAAATGAACCACAATTCTGATAAGTAAATTACTTGAGTGGAGCATTTTGCCCACCTGTGGTTAGCAATGCTGTATCATTGAAATCTTTCATAAGCAGATACTATTAGTTCCAGAACACAACATCCTACTCTGCTGACTATTTGACTATATTAGTGAAAGCATGTGGAGAGCAATAAGGTTAAAGTGGCAATCACTTAGAACTTACCCCAGTAATCACAGCACTTCTGACACTCGTGATCAGAAAAGAAGTTAAGGAAACTAATACAAATTGTCCTCTGTATAGAGATTTGCTTTACACTGTAGTTTTCTCTCTTTGCTAATGAAACATACAGAAATACGTGCCACTAGTAAGGTTTTTTTGTCTAGTTTTGCACTGAAATCTCCTGTGTTGGCATCTTTCTGTACTGAGAAAGCTTCTTTTATGTTACAGGCCATCTCCAGCACTGTTGGGAGAAATTGCCTCATGAAGAGATCTTAGGGGTGGGTGGGCTCAGCACCAGCGTAATGTAACATTTCAGCCTATAGTGATGAAGTATAAATGTTAGAGGTAGCAATGTAAACTGCAGTCTGTGTGGCTTTAGACTAAAGAAAAGTGTGTGTAAAACTTGTAAAGAGTTCTGTGGCTTGCTGGTGATCAGCTCTCTGGAAGAACAGCATTTTTGTACAGCTAAACACTATATAAAGTGGCTGATTACATGTTTTCCAGGTTTTTTTTTTCCTTTTGGCTGGCAAAATTTCAAGGAGATTAACAATAAAATCAATTAATGTAAACTTTACATGACTCTTCACAGGCTGTCAAGTGTAACTAGAATAATGGACCCACCAGAGAAAGAAGCATGTTCCCCTCCTGAACCCATTTTTTATCTCAGTGTATTACAGTGAGTTGTCCTTTCAATGGATGTTTGATGAGGAATCATGTTCTTCCGAGCCCTTTTTAAGGCAGACAAAAATGAATTTGTCCCATTTTATTGACCTATATCAGACAATTTATCTAAGCATTGTGATGTAGTCATGTATAAAAGTTATGGTAATTCCTTTGCTGCTTAAACCATGGAGCGATTAACTTTATTTGTGTATTTATTTCAACATGCTAGAGATGTCACTCATGGGACTTATTTAGAAGTGTATCAACAACTCCCTTTTGCAGGCAATTATATTTTAGAAAGCTTTAATGTTGTACCTAGATGTGATCACAAGAGCAAATATGTCTAACAATGTATGAAAATGGTTTGGATACATTAAAGTCACATATAAACACAAAATTAAAACCTGCTATTAGACAGGATTTTATCAGAAAGGACTCATAAGCAGCTTTGTATTTTAGTGGTTTTCTGTGGACATATAAATGTCAGCAGTTTTCTTTCTATACTCTTTCTCTTCTCTGTGTCACTGTGAGAGTAACAGGTGAGATTTGTAGTTCTTTTCCACCTACTATGCTGTTATGTGTTCTTGCAGGTATGCCCTTCATTTCCCATTCATTACCTGGTATGTAGTGTTATAAACTAGCACTTGTATATATAAGAAATGGGAAATGTGGGACAGGATGAGGAAAAAAAGATCTTTAAAGTACTTACAGTGCTTTGAAACAGTAAAATAGTAAAAATAGCGAGTTAGTATGTCAATCTTACTATTTCAGCTACAACACATATGAAGGCACATGTTGATATCTGCCCCAACCCTTTGATGGGAGCCAGTGGCCATGTCTAGCCACACTGGAACTTGCAGAACTAAGTGCAGTACCAGGGCTTCTGCTGTCTCTGCTCATGCTGAGAAGTAACTTCCCCGTGGCTGCAACTGAAGAACCTCTCAATTGAGAATTCTGCTCAAGAAAGCAGAATTTGGCCTTTGACATGTAGTCTTACCATTTCCATAATGATTTAAATGCTCAATAAAATACACATTAAAAGATTGTTGTGGACTGAATGTCATGATTGTTGTAAGGTCCAGATACATTATATCAAAGAGCAAGTGCAGCACTACGATTTCAGGGATATCTTGTGTTAGCAGTTGTTTGCAATACCTCAGGAGGAGCTTGTGTGCAATAGTAAGATCAATCAGCTGTGAAGGGTGTCTGCCAGCCCTGGGATTTGATCCTCCTCCTTACATCACATCTCAGAACTGAGAAAGCTAAAACTCATCCAAACTGGAATTTTCTTCCACTGGCTGCCAAAAGTGGCCAAGCAGAGCACCAGGGTCTATGCTGACCTTCCTAAAAAGGGCATGGCAACTTGCAGCCCCCAGTGCACCAAAAAGGTCTGAGGAGTGAGCACATTAAGGCTGTCTCATATTGGGATAACAGTGACCTGATAGGAATGGGGAAAAAATTCAGATCAGCAAACCTTTGTTAGATTTCAAAGTGACAGTGTCACTGGGGGATGGACGATGATGAAAAGTGATGGTGGTGCTTCAGAGGCACTCAGTGATCCACCTGGTGGGCAGGTACAGCACCAGCAGTCAGACGTAATGGGGTTAAAAAGCACCTTTGGAAATACCTAAGTATGTTGACCTTTTGCCTTTCACGAATATTATGTAGGAGTTTTTTTTAGTCTCAGAAGTAAATAATGCATGTTTTATAACCATTAACAAAATTATCTGCTTTCCCTCTTCACT
Source organism: Acanthisitta chloris (assembly GCF_000695815.1). Classification (NCBI taxonomy): domain Eukaryota; kingdom Metazoa; phylum Chordata; class Aves; order Passeriformes; family Acanthisittidae; genus Acanthisitta; species Acanthisitta chloris. The sequence continues at coordinate 5,288 of NW_008688974.1, read as the reverse complement.
TCAGATCACCATAAGAAAAGACACAACTGACTGAAGCTTTTAATTTTTTTCCCCCCCCCCCCCAATGCATTTGGAAATCGTAGAAAAGAAATAGCAGCTATGCAACTTCAAAGCACTTTCTAGCTGGATATTACAGCTGTTCTTCCTACTCTGATGGCTCTGGTTCTCACATGCAGCATGGTCTAAAGGCCAGTAAGCAGAGGATGAACAACAGTTTACTCACATTAAGTTTTGGTGTCAGAATACACTGGCAGGGATGTGCCTTCCAATTTGATTTCAAAATTCTGCTGGCCTTGCTCACACTGCAACTGTGGGAGTCTTGAGATGACCAGGATACTTTATTGGTTAAGGGATTGAATGTGTAAACCATGAAGCAGGGGTGTGTGTGTGTGTGCTTTGGTGGGTGCTATGAAGAGCCCTGAGCAAGGCAGAACTGCAGGGTGGCAGAGGGGCTCCAGCCTGTGTGATTGGATCCATTCTGAGCCCTTGTTCCCAGGGTCCAAAAGTTAGAGCATTTCAGCAGTTCTTTAGCACTTGGTACAAAACTGGGACATTCCCTTTCCCCAGGAATGCTCAAGGCCTGACAAGTTCTGCAATTCCTCTACACATGGATGGACTACCCCACAGGGATAAGCAGTTTAGCCAGTTATTTGTGTTGCCAGGGCTTGCCATTAATATTGTCTGGCACTGAATTCACTGTTATCAGGCCTCTAAGGTATCACATTTGTTGGGCACAATTCACACTTCTCAGAACCATTATTCCAAGTTTCCTGCCAGCTCCTTAGTTTACTTAGGCTTCTTATTTTCAAGGTTATTTTTGCAATGACAAAGGCTGGAAATATAAGGCCTGATTTTCTGCCAGAAAGAACTGTTACAGTCCCACTGCCTGTGCCCTGGCTGCCTGCCTGTGTGGTGGGGCACCACGGGACAGCTGCTGGGCTCAGGGAAAACAGCCGCCCCAGCAGGGACTCTCTCTGGTTACAAACCAGGAATCAGCCACTCACACTGTCCTGCCTCTCCTTCAGGACCACTGTAAAGCACTTCTACCAGCTTGAAAGCCATGAATTTTCTTGCCCAGCTTTCCATTATGAAAATCTGCAACTTCTTTTTCACTCTACTGTTGTAGCTCTTCACTCAAGGCTCCATGATCTAGGTGCTACCAGACCTCCCACTTTGATATTTGCAGACAGCAACTTGCAAATGAAAATCACATAGCAGCTGGTAACATTTTATTGAAGGTGGGTAAATATAGGGCCCAAGACACAAAGATCACGAGCCACCAACTGGAGGGAAGGTAGGGAAACCAAACAGTAAACAAACACAATGTTCTGTTGTACTTCAAAGTCAGGAAATAAGGACATTCCTCCAAAACAACAGATCATGAGTACAGAAAATTACCTACAACCAGGAAAATGTGAAGCTAGTATTTTCAGGATTATATTTGTTCCAGTTTAATGGATTCTGTCTGGTATATATTAAAGAAGTTGCAAGCAATACTTCTGTAGTTAAAGATAGGTCAGTTTTTTTCATTGCAAACACAAATTTAAGAGCATATAGTTCAGTCATGTAAATCCACCCCAGCCTAAGCTTGTGATAGAACTGCTGTGCCTGGGTGCGACTCCTCCTTCCCTACATAAGACTATCCAAACCAGCTAAGTTGTTTTTACTTATAGAATAATGAGCACAAAGAAATTGTTTGGGGTCTCAGTTCAAATATTGCCTATTTTACCTTTGATGAGAAAGAGGAGGATTTAAGATAGAATGGGAATTTCAGCACTAGTTCTTGCTCTAAGCAGATCCACTACATGCAATGGATGGTGATCAACCCATTCTCATAATTACTTTCAATGTGGAGTTCTGTCAGCATCTGGCACTGCTAGTGGGATTTTACTGGAATATAAACAGTGAACACTGTAGTCCAATGAGGATATCAGGTCCCAAAGTGGGCTTTCCACTTCAAGATATGCACAGTGCAGATTATGCTGCTGAACAGTAGCAACAGATCTTGTCTACACATGGGGTTATTCCTTCAAAATCATGTCTGGATCCTCCCTATTCCAGAAAAAAAAAAAGTATGTTTGATGCTGTGCTTAAGTAATTTTCACTGTAAATTAAAATAACTGAAAGGAAGAAGCTTTTTTCTACAGTGAGTGAGTGCATACACAGATTTCTTTAAATATCTTTTGCATTATAAAGTCACATCCTGCCACAATCTCGCTCTGAATTGCAGATAACACTGTATTTATAAAATGTACACTCTCAGGGGATGAGAAATATTGCTCAAAATGCCATCCAAATGTTGAAAATGTAATATTTACACTGGATAGGTGCCATCCTTGTCTGGCAGGCTAATGGATCAGAAAAAACTGTCTGTGAAAAGATGATTGTGGGAGTGGCTGGGAGCCCAGCAGTTTCTTTTTCCCTCCCTCCCTTTTTAACAAAATTGTACTTCCTGGTGTTATGGTTTAAATCAGATTTTAAGAAGACCATTATGATTCATCTGTTTAAAATATCAAGGGGGAGCACAATTCAATAACACTAAATGTACCAAAGCAAGGTCTGTGAATTAATACCATTGCTCCTGCTTAACTTACTGGCTCTTGTGTTAAAGCATCATTGACATACAGTTTCACATCTTCTAAAGTGTGTCATGAATTGTAAGCAGCCAGTTGTGTCTTTGAATGTCTTCCCATGCCCTTGCATCATCCAAATCAGACCTGATGGTCTTACATGCAGTAATCCAACCTTGCTGATTTTAAGTTAATATTTTAGTTGAGTTATGCTGTAGTTACAGGAAATCAAAATATTATACAGCTATTTGTCTTTTTGGCAGTTCACACTTAGTGTTGCCATTTCTATTACCTGGAGGAAAAAACCCAACCCAGATAGCAACCCATGCAAATAATTTGTAGAGGAGCTAATTTCTATTTCTTCTAAAGCCAATTTTAAATCTCCTCCATATGGCTGATACAAAGCATTACGAGGCAGTTGATGAAAACGTGGCTCCAATGAAGTCAGTGAGTTTTGACTGACTTCAGGAGAGCCAAGATTACATCCATTATCTCTTTCTGTAGCATAGGGTCCAGCTGTATCACAGTAAAAAAAAAAAAAAAAGAAAATTCCAACAACAAAAGGCTGAAGCTATTAATCAACCTAGAAAGATCTGGTTAATGTATTGCAAGATAGGCCTCTGTTGGCTGGTGCGTGCCTTTAAATTCTGCAAGCACTTAAAGAAATCCTGCCAAAAAAGTGACACGTGCAGGCCCAGTCCCTGAGCCCAGACAATATCCATCCTGCCTGCTGCAAGCATCGTGGGTCTGCTGGAACTGGGCTTTCCTTCCTCACCCTTTGAGGCCCTTCTGACAGGCAGACTGCAAACTTCCCCAAGCAGAACTCCAGCATTTGCTTGTTGCAACTGGTGCAAGGCAATGTTGGATACTGAAAGGAATGGGGATGAAGCTGGAGGTAAACAACAGGAGTTCCAGCCTTGTCCAATGATGTGTCAGACATTCACCCATGGGGCCCATTTTGTGCCCACTCAAACATCATCTATGATGTATCTTTTATTTTGTGTGAATTTTACATCACATTAAGCTGATATAAAAATTCTGTGCGTGAAGTAATGTCACACACTCAAAACCACCACAGATTAGAATGCTAAGTTTAGGATAAAAAAGTTTCTCTTACCATTGAAACCTGGATCCTGCGCACATAAGCACACACCCCAATTCATGTCTGTAAACCCCAGGGAACAAATGGGATTATTCCCACAGGGATATCGTACAGGTACTTGTTCAGGCAGAGAGCAGCACAAAATAGCAAACAGCTGATCAATAGGATGACAGATTTATATTTTTAAGGCCATATTTAAAAATAAAGGTGGTGTGGGTCTGCACACCATAGCCTAAAGAGAGAATTCTTAGGAACATTTTCAAAATCCAACAAATATTAGAATTGATCCTGAAAAGCCTTTCAGTAATGCAAACTAACTCCAAACCCCTTCATTTCACTTAAAAACTCTACAAAGTTATGTAGGCACTCACACACCTTAGCCACATGTATGTGGAATTCTGTACTGCTTCACTGACTTTTTAATTCATGTAAGTTCAAAGCTTTGATCACACTGCTGCTACACATTCTGTTTGCAATTTTTGCAGTCTTTATATTATATTTGGTGACAGAGGACTGAAAATTTCATTAGAGAGAGAAGAAAATCATTATTTAGCATTCATTGAAAACTTGTGTATTTCCAGAGATGGTGTAGAGCTCAAAAATGCAGTAGACAATATGATGTGGTCATTTTCTGCTGCTTAAAAGTACAACTTCTTTCTGTAAGCATTACTAACTGCAGTCATTGCTGTAAGATTATTAAGATTTATATAAAAATCTGAGATGGAAGAAAAGCAAAGTTTTTGCTATTTATTCAAATGTATTTTATTTCTGTAATTTGTCAGTGAATAGATATATGAATTATATAGCAATATCCTCATTGTTTTAATCAGAAGTGATGAACATAAGGGTATATAAAACATTACAAGTTTTGAATCAGTGAGACAAATATATATTTTAAGGCTGTATGGTCTGCATATGCACACAGGACTAGCCAATTACGTACAAACAGAAATACTTATTTTTAGAAACCACTCTTAATTCAAGACAGCCGAGCTAAAGCAAGCACTGCTCTACACTAGATATATAGCTTTCCCATTCATTCACACGACTCAAAATAAAGCACAAAACTTTCTGTTTTTTTCTTCTAACCCTGCCTTAATACACAGTGTATTCAGTCGCTTAATCTAAAGCGACTGAAGCGAAGTTTACTTACAAAGTTGTTAAAATTTCTACTGAAACTAACATCATGGTTATATTTTTCCCCTTCGTGAGAACAAAGCTCGTTGTTCCTGCTCATACACCGAATGTTTTCTGCCGGTTTTCCCCTACGAGTGTCTCACTGCCCGCTCCCCGCCGGGGCTGCTCCGGCTGCACTTCAGCGAGCACCGGCACAGGCTCAAAGACAAGCCAAGCGCAGGCAGCCACCAAGCTCAGGCAGCCAGTCACTATTTTTCGTGCAGTGGTTGGCCTTGAACATCAGCCTTGCCACATGAGAAACAGTTATCCTCTTCACCTGAACGAAACGAAACTTCAAATATCTTCTACCCACAAATCCGAAGTCAGTTTCCTTCTTTTATTACTATTTTACGCCCCCTGCGTTAAGTTTCGGGCGGCTCTGGCAGCGGCTCCATGTGACGGCAGCGTGTTCGCTTCCTTCCAGCCGCAGGTAGGTCCCG
>NW_008688973.1:98877-99832 GCF_000695815.1 Acanthisitta chloris | reverse complement strand
TCTTTAAGGTCCCTTCCAACTCAAACACTTCTCTGATTCTATGTTCCCCACTATGTCCTCTCTACCTTCAGGACACTCAACTCCACAGCCATGGCACCGGCCTCCCTTGGGATGATGCAGATGCCAGGACATTGTGCAAGGGCTGTCCTACCCTTCTCATCCATGTCCTTCCCTCACCCACCTCATCCTTTTCACCTGGGCATAACCCCTTCCTCCCCAAGGAGCTCAGCATGCCACCCATCACTGCTGCAAACCACTCTGGAAAAACTTCTCAGCACCAGTCTCTCCCTCTCCCCCTGCCCACATCCACCCACAAACATGCACACACTCTTCTCTCTCCCATTCTATACATGGAGCCAATGTTGGCTTAGAAAAATTCTGGCCAGCTCCACAGCAGATGGAGGACTGATACAAAACTGTGCTGGTCAAATGATCCCCCCTCCTCCCCTTATCCTCTCCCATTCCTCCCCAATAAGTGAGCAACAAAGAGGGGGAGAGGGAGGAGAGAAGTGGCCCATTTTCCAGCTTGTGAGATGATTAGCACTCAAAAAAAACCCCAGGGTCTGCTGCACCAAAATATGCCTGGAGGTTGTGCAGGCACCAACTGCCATCTAGTGGAAAAGTAGTCTGGTTTGTCACCAGCAGACACGGCCTCATTTACCTCTGCAGCAGGAGGCAAGGGAAGTGTGCTCTCCTAAATATGTTAACTTAGTAGTGTTATACACTAGAAACAAATTAGTATATATTTTTTCTGTGTCTTAAGGTCATTACTGCCTAGGCATAAATTAATAGAGCTATTCCAGTTAATTCATTTTGGCATTTGCTTCTGCATGTCTGAGCATATATGTGATTGGGGCCTTCGTATCATTTCTGCTGGTGGAAATGATGAAGTCCTGAAAGAAGCTTTGCCATATTAATGTCATTTTTAACCTAAAAGTCAGGAAGATGTGGGCAC
>NW_008688973.1:98197-98859 GCF_000695815.1 Acanthisitta chloris | reverse complement strand
TCCTGCAAGGCAGGCTGCAAGCACAGAGTTACTTTTCGAGCAAATCCAAGATGAAACTGAAGGACACAGTATTTTTCCTCACAGATGTGTGTGTCCTATGTATAAGCAGGGCATTAGAGCATTCTTCTGAGAATAGCAAAGAAGGCTGTAATGCACATTATCTGATCACAGATGCATTAAGCTGTCCTACAGAAATATAGATGTTTTCCTTCCAGATCAGAGAGAGAACAGACATAATCTGTGGAGAATGGAGAATGAGATGGCAGTTTTAACATCCTTTTCCACTTCTTTCTTTTCCCTGATTTTCTTCTCAAGGGCACATCCTCCAGGATATCATGTATCCAAGATACCCTGCTCAGCTGTGGCTGTATCCTCTGCTCTAAGAAGGAGAAGAGGGAGCTCAGCTCCTTGTAGCACTGGACCATCACCCAGGGTCTCCTTTCTATCCCAACACCGGGAATATATCAGACAAACAAGTTTTATTGTGGTTTTGTTCTTGGGGGTTTTTTGTCTTTTGTTTTCTTGGGTTTTTTTCCATGAAAATCTACTGGGGAAAGGGAGTTATTATGGTTAAGGGTAGAATTTTTCATAAGACTCATAAGAAAAGAAAACAAGTCTGGCACTGGGTCTACCAGCATGTAGCTCTCTCACACAAACAGGGC
>NW_008688973.1:77435-98145 GCF_000695815.1 Acanthisitta chloris | reverse complement strand
TTCCAGAAGCCACAAGACCAAATGCTCCTCTTTTATCTTTTTTTATTATTATTAAAACTAAACAAAAACAACCAACCTCCCCCCCCCCAAAAAAGCAAACCAACAACAAAAAAACCAAACCCAAAAAATAACAACTAAAAACCCCACAGACACCACAAAAAAAAAAAGCCCACCACAAACTGGGGATCAAAAAATCTTGTAAATGATCAGATAAAGCTATTTCACAGGTTCTTGCCAAATTTTTGAAGAGAATAAAAAAAAATCTTTGTAGCAAAAGATGTCATTGAAGTGTCTGCTTGAATGATTCTTTCACTAACCAAAATGTTTCCTGAATCAAGAGAAGGGACCAAAATTGTGTAGAATAGCTTTGGGCTTCAATTTTTTTTATGGCTTCTTGGGTCAAAAGGGCTGTCAGTAATGCATTGCTGTAGTTTCTTCTCTGTGCTTTGGTATTTAGGGGATTGGAGCACCAAAAGTCTGTGCAGGAGGTGGTTTGTAGCAACATACTTGGTACAAAACCATCATGAACTTTATTACTGCTTGTACTGCCAGCTTCATATAGATTTGAATTATTTGGGCAGAGAAAAACCATGCAGGCAGAAGGCAGAAATTTCAAGTGTCCCAGCTGCAGCAGATACTGCTGAAAAGAACAAGGGTAGGGGACTGTACCTTTCTCCCTTCTGTCTACCTAATAATGATGTAAACCAGACTAGGTCCCATGGATTTAGGATGGGATCCCAAAGCAATGCCCAGACACTGCTGCCTCTTCCACCACCACTATCCTGAGCTGCAGAGAACATCCACTACTCTCCCCTTTGCACAGTCCCAAATCATCTGAAAAGGCTTTCTCCACCCTGTGCACACTTCTCAGTGAGGACATCCAGCCATGCTGGTACAGAGCAAAGCATCACTACATGGTTTTACATCCTTTTGGGATCTGCTCTGGCACTTCTGTAGGAAATTTGGGGTTCATTCCCAAACTCAGTCAGTTCTTTCAAAGGCAATTTCTGAAAGAAGCAACAAGAATACTGAGTTCATAACACCCTTATGAGGAAGACCTGTGTAGCATTGCAGGGAAGTGTCCAGTTTTGCACAGTGAAGCCAGAATGCATGTGCTGAAACCAAGGAAGAAGAGTGATTTGCTACAGTTACATGCCTACATTTATACATATGAGTGTTTGCACATGGATATCTGGATATACACAGGTGCATAAATATACTCAAGTGTGTCTATATGTGTGCTTTATTTTTATTTTGCTTGAGATAGTGTGTCCAATGCTGTTAATGAGAGGTTTTTGTCTTGCTTAGTTTTTTTCTCTCATGCATTAAATCGCACTAAAGTCCTGGAGTAATCTGTGATCAAACTGCTGCTTGACAGGAAAAGAAGAATAGAAGTCAGACATGTGGCATCCCTCATGCATCTTGCTCCTGACCTACCCAGCAGAAGGAAACCCCTTATATGAGGGTTTGGCTAAGAAGAAGTGCCAGGGCAGCCAGCTTTTGCAAATCCTGGACAAGTCAGCTCCAGCCATATAACAAAACTCACTGAAATCAAAGTTTAGAGTTTTGTTCTTCATCTGAGATTCCTTAATCTTGCACTCTTCATGGGGTAATTACTGTTGGAGATTAAGACTAGAACCTGAAGGATGGAAGAAGTGAAATTAATGTGTTAAAATAAGGTTCTCAGAGACTGAGAGGGAGAGAGTAAAAGATAAGTCACCATGACACGCTGTCATTTAAAGTGTCAAATGCCTTAATTTCCTTTTCCTCATGTAAGAAGAAGACAAGAATCCAATCTGCATCACTCCCTTCTTTATTAAAAAAATATGTTTTATCCCTGTGGAAGAATGTGTTTTTTCCTGTCAATAAATGTCAGCAGCTAATCTGAACCTCTCAATAAGACAATGCTATCAAATAATTTAACCTGGGAAGAAACACTGATAACTGTGAAATAATTTATGGGTTTCAGATGTGTCAAACTTTAAAGCACTGAAGGGAAGAAATGTGAGGAATGGACAAGTGCGAGATTCTGACGCAGAAAGAAAAGAAGTTTGTGAAATTTCCCCACTAAAAGAAAAACCTGCAAGGATAAAGAGCCATCTTGAACACAGACCAATTATGAACCAATACTATATATCACATGAAACAGCATCCTTTATAAAAGTGATATGTATAAAGACACAAGATGTATTTCTATAGAAACATCTGAGATGGTTAAAAAAAGCATTAAGGAAATAACTTACAGCAATAGATGGAGTCTGTTACTTGCCTGATGCCTACATACAATTGCTAGTCCTGTTACTAGATATCAAATAAAAACGTCAAAGAGAAAGCAGAGAGGCTTCGCCAGAAGAGTGAGTTTTAATAGTGAGTTAAAGGTGACATTGCAAGACAAAGTGACAGATTATAAAAAAACAGTTATCACACACATTTCTGTAAAAAAAGAGAAAGGGGGAGGGATGTACCTAAATAGAGTTGGATATTGTATAGTCTGTTAACCTTATTAAGTAAACATGCCATTTAAACCCCCTCAGAAATAAGGGAATTGAAGGAAAACAACAGACTGATTATATATAAGCACGTGGATCTGATACTCCAGTGCATTTCCTTTTTCTTCTCTCTCTTTTTCTTTTCTTCCCTTTTGCTATTTACTTTATTTTATTTTCATTTTCATTTGGCAAATTTTGCATTCAAAGCCTGGAGCTTCGAATTTCATACCTATTTAACACCTGGTTAAACAACGCTTAACCATTGGCACCAGCTGACTGCATCCCCATTAAGCAGAATTACTCTCATCATAGACATTGGAAATGGAAAAGACCTACCCGGTCATGTAAACCATTATACCACAACCAATGCAGGATTGTTCTATTTAGTAGGAAAAGAAGAAGGATGGTTTTGTCAGGGAATGATGACTCAGAAGAGTTTGGTTCTCTTCCCAGCTTGATGTTAGACTTCCCAAGTGCCCTCCAGAAAGCCACTTAACCTTGTTGCGCCTCAGTTCCCCATCTCAGCAGCAGCTTGCTTTCTTCCACCTCCACTTTTGCATTGTAAGTTCTTCAAGGCAACATTAATTTGTACGTAAGTGTGTTTTCAGTTGGTATTAGAAAGGCTCTAATAATACAGGTTTTATTCCTTTCCTGAACAAAGGGAGGAACAAGAAAGCAAGCAGATATGGACAGATCAAAGATGACCTTCCATTTGAATTATGATCTGTTTCTTTCTTAAAACTGATTTAACAATTATAAGCTTGAAATCCTAACTGATTTTTCTACACAAGACCTTTTCTCTTAAGGTCTCCCTGCTTTTATGCTGAAGCTGCATTTTGAGGGCCACCATGAGGTACAACCTAGGGTTGGAAAATGCATCTATCACAAAGGAATATAAACTGTCAGCTAAAGAAATCTCTATGACAGTCAGAAGACTTATTATAGTCCTTGAGTTTATGTTAAATAATTTGTATACCAACACTTTCCAGTGGTAGCAGCCACAAGGAAATCCTAAAATGAATGTAATAAGCAAGACAAAACTTTCCATTCATCCCTTCTCTCTTAGAAGGGCCCACAGCCAGAACCGCTTACTCACAGTTATTGGTGAAACCAGCCATTCCAGGATTTGTCTGCAATGCCACCGGCATCACATTCTGCTGATGCCATGCAGGAGCTCGCATGGGTGTACAAGTGTGATGCCCCTACATCTGTGTGCCCCAGGGCAATGGAAAGCTAATGGAAATATTTGGCTCAGGAATACTTGTTTCCCTGAAATCACTTGCTGTTCCGCATGGATGTTCAAAGATGCATCACTTCTGCCCCAGCCTCAGTGGTAGGCAGCTGCTAGGTCATTAGTTGGGTTGCTGCTAGCTGGGATCCAGTAGCATCTACATCTGAAGACCATCTTTAAATCACTGTTGTGAGCTGTGTTACCAGCTAATGTGACATCAGAGAGGCATCTGGATCCTTTTTCTGGGTGTGTGTGAGTGAGCTCAAACTTCCAAGAAAGTCAGCAAAGGCTTTGCCAGCCAGCTGACTTTGTCTTTTGCAAGAAGAATTTTATATTCATTTTATACAGATGCACACAACCACTCAAGAAACTGAAATTCTTTTTAGGTTGTTTCTTACACAATAGTATTGTTCTACATGCTGACTGACTGTCAAATGTCTAGACTAGTCTGTAGGTGGAAAGAAAAAAGTTATTTTAAGAATAGACCTCACTCCTCTGGTGATTTCTTCCATTTCTGTACAGCTAGTCAACCAAGTCTCACTAATCAGTTATTGTTTGACAGATGGGAAGCGGCTAATGGTAGAGGTAGAGGCAACTTTTCAAAATGTTAATTGAATTTTAAAGAATACTGTTGTTAAAAATGCAGGGACATAAAGAATTAGTACTCTCCATCTTGGAAATGTTAAAATGCAGATGAAAATTTACGGGAATATATGTGTATATAAATAATTGTAAATCTAATAGCTGCTCATTAACTTCTGTGGCTTTATATCAAGCTCAGAAAGAGAATATAAACTAATATGGGATCATCTAGAAAAGGATAAGATTAACCCACCAAATTCTTTGCCTGCTCACTTAATGAGTCAAGCCGACAAAACTAGAAACAAAACAGTGGCCTTCACACTGAAGTGTCCTTTATTGACTTTTTTTTTTTTCACTTTGCCTCTTCTTTTGTCTAAGCTAGAGCTTTACAGTCTTTTCCCCCATCTGGCATAAAATATCAGACCCACTGCATGAAATGATATATGCTTCTGCCTTCAGTCAAGAGAAAGTACATCACTATTTTATTGGATGCAGGTCTCAAGAGCTCATGAACTCAACAAACACCCCTATAAATTACTGAAAAGTCACACCAAAGTGTAACAACAATAAGCTAGAAATGGCCTAAGTGGCTTTGCTCAGCCAGACCTTCAAATACTGTTCTGTAGGAGATTCCCATGCTGTAATGACCCAGTCTGCTTGGTGGGTTTAGGGGAAGGTAATTTTGAATTGCTCTGGGTGGTATACAGGAGAAATAACACAATTCTGAGGAGGTTGAACAAGAAAGAATTTTTACTTATGAACTTTGGGTCATTCATGTGGAATAAGACACTTAACAAAAGGCAAATCAGTAAACTTTACAGCATTCAAACAGTGCAAACTTTAACTGAGCATTCCTCTCTTCAAAGGGAGAACAAAGCCCTTTGCCAAGCACTAAACACAGCACTTAGCAAGTCATTAAGGGTATACTTCTTAGTGGGGCTTGCAATTTATATATCTAGAAGAAGAAGATAAGAGAAGAAAAAGAGAGAATAAGAGAAAAACAGACAAGAAAGAGAGAGAGATAGTCACCACTTGCAGATCCAGGGTGGTCTCAGCCACTTTGAATTCAGGGCAGTGGGACACACCATGTGGCACACATCTCGCTGTCCTTTTATCCGTTCCCTTCACCCAGGGTCCATCCCAGTGTGAGGTCACACTTGTACCTGCACTTGAGGCAGAGCCAGGAGCTTAGGCATCATCTCAGGGTTTGAGGCAAGGCCATGGTCAACTAACACCATTTCGGGGCTCACATCAGAGCCGTACAACTGACTGACACCATCACAGTGCAGACACATGGCTACCTGCTAAGGCTCAAGGGGCTGAGGGTGGGGCAGCAGCCACCCCACCTACACAGAGCTCACCCTGTTCCAACCCCCCACTTTCTCAACTGATTGTTTTGAGCCAGACAACCTTTCAGCCTCTGACACATGCTGCTTCCTTACTCATTACAGCTATGACTGCCTTCTGTACAGCTAGATGTATTAGGTCACATGCATCAACACACTCATGCCTTCCCTGATCAAGCAGTATCTTGAAAAGAGCTATTTAAAAATAATAGCATCTAACAAGCAAACCTTCTGTAATGCAGCTTTTCCTTAATTGCAGCTTTTTCTAGTATGCTGAGGAAACATGCTAAATTATGTTCTTTTCAAACTGACATCCCACACAGGAGTTAGGAGATGTAGTGTTGAGGTGAAGTTCAGAGCTCATAAGGTAAAGTTTACCTTGTTAATGAATTTACTCCAAATGTGAATGTGCGGTTCATTCCTAATGTTCACTCCCTTCTGGATTTCTTTGGACAGATTGTCAGTGTACACATTCATTTATTGCTGATCCTGCTGTTTGAAGTAATCCTAATACAAGCATATGTCCAATAGCCCATAGAAATTCAACTGAGTGCATTAACTGATGTCACACCTTCTGCAGAGCAGCCATTATCTGGTGTTGATTTCCAGTCACTCCAGACCAGAGACAGGTTTAAACCAACTATCTCAGCTGGTAAACTCTTCATCAAGGGTATAATAGTGACCACATTGCCAAACCTGCAGTTTTGGGTGTTTCCAGAGCGCTCACTTCATACACTAAACTGAAAGTAGGAGCCTTCTCCACCTCCTCCCTGATACGGTTTTGAGCAGTAAGTTTTCTCTTAATTATCTGGAAACCACACCCTTTAAATGGCTTCTCACACCTGGCTTCCTCTGAAACTTCTGATATCTATTTCCTAGAAATATTTGGTTTATAAAGCTAATTGTTGCTGATGTTTGTATCTGCAAAGTCTCTGGGAAGGAATTTATAGCTTGTTTGGATTAAACTTCTATGTCTTCCTGTATTAGATTATTCTACAGTCTTTCCATTGAGAAGTTATTTTGACGTTTATCTTCTTCCTCTTAATTTCAACTCATTATTCTAGTTATTTCCCCTGGGGTCATTTCCTTCCTCCCTGGGTGTTTGTGCTGTTCAGACATCTGCAATGGGCTCTCTCTCCCCCTCAGATGTTGCTCAGCCCTGCTGTGCATATTGACAGTTGCTCTTGTAAAACTTTCCTTGTAAATCAACCCCTCCAGCTCTCTAATCATTTTTGTTGCACTTCTCTGAACTCCCTCCAGTTTGTCTTCATCTTACTGGTAATAACTTTGCCTATGTGTCATTTGGCATTTTCTCCTTATCACATTCCAGCAGAGCATCAAACCTTTTGCCCTGTTGCTGTGTGCTGTTGTCAGGGAGGCTGGACTTGAGTGATTGACATAATCCCTTAATTTGCCAGAGGGGCAGTTTTAGATTTTTGTAAACCAGTAAATTGGTGATTTGAGCCAAATATGATGCTGAGGAGGGGGCTTATTCACTCATCTTGTCTAAACAAAACTAGAGTTGATTTTGTGCATTTAAATCCAGGGAGCTCCTGGGGATTTTCCCCAGCCGTTTCTAATGTTAGAATAAAACATCAGTGGTAATTTAATGACTTTCCAAGCAGAATTCAATATTCAGAGGAACAAATCTGCCTTGTTGTTGGGCCTGGGAAGCTTTGTTTTTGTCAGTGATGGCAGAAGGTGGAGGAGCCAGAGTTTCAGGACAGAAGGAGCAACACCTGCACAATCCCAGCTCTCCAGTCCTGCTCCCAGTCATTCCCCTGAGGCACAGTCCGAGAGAGAATAAAAGGCTCTTCCTGGCAGACATGCTGTTGCTCATTCTCTGTATTAGACTAATAGGTCTCCATTAGCTTCTACCTCCTGCTCTCATCTGCGTTTCACATTATGCCATGCTTAGACTTACTTTTTTTGAGGCTGCCTTGTCTTATTCATAGAAAACAATTCCACTTCTGAACAGATACTGGCCCAGGGGTCAGGGAGCTGGAGGCATTTACCTTCCATCCCATGCATCTCGTTATGTATCATCAATCATGTTTTAACATGCACCAGAGTTGATTTAGTGTCACTGAAGAATTTCTGAGCAACATGCCTGTCTGAAGCCGTCCTATAGCTTGAATATCCCTTCCATGTAAAGAGCTTGCAGGCTCCTTACTAAGGTTTTAAAAAAACAGAATTCACTGAGTGGAAGGTCCCTATGACAAAAGATTGCCTACCTTTCCCATGATTACATTCCCAAAGGTGAATGTCAATGTGTCAACTGAAGGAAATATTTCTCCTGCTTTCTTCAATAATTTATTGGCATTCACAGCTTTCTCCTTCATGATGACTGCTCCTGCAGCTCTAAGAATATCAGCTCCACTGAAAGATGGAAATTTACTTGCCACAGCTCTCCCAGGCAGTTACAAACAACATGGTGTGGGCAGGCTCCTGATTACAAGATTAGAAAGGATGGGGAGAAAGCATGCAGCCACCCCACCCTGGAAAACTTGACAGGCCCACCTAAATTCAGAGGTGCCATTTTGCAGATAGACAACTTCATCTTAAAAAAAATTGGTCTGAATCCATTCTTAGACCCAACTGCCTCCCAGCAGTGAGATGTAAGAGGTATGGACTCATCATCTCCATGATGCCTGGGTGGGATGAATTGCTCATTTTGTGCCTCAACCCATTCGCCTTCTGGCTTTTGAATGAAGAAATGTCCCAGTAGGACTGAGTTTGTCAGAGTCAGTAACTCCCAATGGCTTGTGCTCGAATTTGTGACTCAGATCCCAAATTAGCAATCGAGAAGGAGAAAGCAAACCATTTATGAAATACATAATTCATTACTGGAAGTTGCTCGAATGCAGTCTTGAAAGTGGTCTTGTAAATGCCTGCCTAGAGCAAACAACCTGTATTTTAAATTAACATTGTTTTTTAAAAAAGTATGCTATTGCAACATAGACCTTGAGCTCAGAAAGGTCTGTACCTGGGATAACATGTCCTGCCTTCCATGGTTAGCCCAACACTATTAGCTAATGGGCTCACAGCTGGACAGAGATCAGCAAGAGCAGAAGACTACAGATCAGCCCATGTCCACCTGCACTGACCAGTCTAAAGCTGCAAACCAGGCACCGCAGCAGGTCATAGTAGATCATAGCCAGAACTCACTGTGCAGAAAATTTCCTGTGGTGCATCAGAAATTAAATCGATCAGCTCTAAGTTAACATCACAGCAGGTCAGTTGTATTTATCAATTTGGCTTGTGTACTATTGACTATACATGTTTTCCCAAGAAAAAGATGGGGTGTTAGTAAAGAAAACATCTGAAGATTTTTTTTTATATATACTGAAAGATTTTGTTTTGAGAGTAATTTCAGGGGAGAAAGGAGGTTGTTTTCTTGTTCTGTTTTTTACTTCTGTGGTTTTTCTGTCTTGTTTTATGAAGGCAAGGAGAAAATAGTTTCATGAAGAGGTCTGCACTTAGTTTAAACAGGTGAAATCTGGAATTGATTTATACAGATTTATAAAGCTATACACCAAGTTCTCAAAAAAAGCCAATTACAAATAATTCTGGAAAAAGTTTTCTGATGAAACATACATGAAAATAATTTTTTTAATATTTTCTTTCCTAAAAGGAAATATTTCCCTATATTCACAAGCTGGTCATTCTTAACACCCTTTTCCCTGCTTCCCTTCTGTCTCCTCTGTGCTTCCCACTCTCCTCACCACCTACTTAAATTCCAGGCTCCACCTGTCATAGTGCTGAACACTTTAAATTAGCATTACATGGAAACCAGATGTCCTTTAAGTCTGCAAGAGTTCTTTTTTTGCTTTGACTTGCCGCCAGGCCCTCACTTACCCTGAAAAAAAAACGTTTTTCCAGAGAAATGTGATTTTAAAATAAAGCAAAACAAAAGTTAAGTTTTGGTAAATAAAAATTTTTTGTGACAATAAATAGAAATTCTTTTCATTTGTTTTAAAAACATTTGCATGTTTTGAAATGTTGCTATACAATAATAGTGAGAATCCTTGTGAAAAGTTATTTTGAACTAAGAAAAAGTGCCTCCTGTTCTGAAAGGTTGAAACTAGATTGCCTGCATATTCTTGAAAAGATGGATTTAATTTTTAACAACTCCATCAACATGCCATTAAACCGACTTCAAGATTTCTGACCAAAAAAAAACAAACCCGCATTTTGGGCAGCTTTACATACAATATTTAAGGCTAAAATACCTTCCTTAAAGAGTTTTCTGATTCAGGATATTACAGGGTATAAGGGACCAGCTCACCCTTAATGATATGATGAAAGCTGAACAGGGTCAGATTGTCCTCATTTGTTGTAGACAGCTGCCTCAACAACTTTGCCATGGTCAGTTACTGGAGGTACAGAGCATTTCAGAATAAGTGGATTCTTGATGCCAGATTCCCATTTTCTGTATCTCAGAGCTGCCATCCACAGATGGGAGCTATGATAACCCCTTCTGCAAAGCCACAGAGAGAGAGACCCAAAACCTGACCCAACCTGACCCTTTGAAAATGCTGAAATGCTTCGGAGGAGTGTGAACACTCCAGAACATCTGACCATACCTTGCTGGGAAGAGCAGGTTTTTTTACAGCAAAGAGATATTTCTTGCCTGGGTAGCCCCAGGTCTCCTCCAGATGGGGACACTACCCCAGAGATCCTTCTCATCACTACTTGGTCTCAGGATATAAACCCTC
Organism: Acanthisitta chloris; assembly: GCF_000695815.1. Lineage (NCBI taxonomy): Eukaryota > Metazoa > Chordata > Aves > Passeriformes > Acanthisittidae > Acanthisitta > Acanthisitta chloris. Next base: position 87,779 of record NW_008688973.1, on the reverse strand, counting down.
ATGCTTTGAGGCTTTAGCTAGCCTGTAATTAATGAATCTGATGAGTAAATTTCCTGGTAGGCCAGTTATTCTATATCTGCCTTCTGCACAGTTTCTTGCACTTGCCTCTGAAGCAGCTTCCAGGGCCACTCCAGGGGAAACTCCAAGCAGTGGCTCTGGCACCTTATCTAGTCTAATACAAAGTGCTGGAACCCACAGTCCTTACCAAAGTCTGGAAATCACAACAATTTTCATTAGAATATTCCTTTCACACCTGCTCCAGAGATAAAAAATCATCACCTGCTATTCTTTTCTGCTGTTTTCTTTTGTTTGTTTATCTTTTTTCTTATTTTTTTCTTTTTTATGAGAAAAGCCAGGCACACTAAATTGGACATACACAAGTAAACTAGTTTGTAATGATATGTCAGGCTTTCCATAGCATGATTAGGTAATTTGGTTCCATTCTGTATTTAGATTTTTACTTTTTCTCTGTTACAGAAAGGAATTTCTAGCAGATTTTGGATGCATAATAGCTGCACGCGTTTAATCTTCAGATACAGTCCTGAGGACCCTGGAGCATCTACTGTCTTTGTTTTGCATCCAGAGAGAAGGGACAGAGGTGAATTTGAAAGATATCCAGAGAAAGAAAATACAGTGATGTTCTTAGTTATACCCATTTCTGTAGCTGGAGTGTGTGTCTTGCAGGCAGCAGGATGCCATTAATGTTCCCCTGGCCTAGGGAGGTTCCTTGGCATTTAACTTCAGCTATTCCACTTCCATAAACACAGGACTTTGATTTTCAGAATGGCTGGTTATAAATTAATTCTTCAAAGAGGTAAAGGGTAAGAAAATGTTTCAATAAATATGTAACATCTACCTTCTTTTTTTATTATTTAGATACAGAGAAATATAGCATTTGAGCCCTCTATTTCCATGGTTCCAAAATGACAATGAACCTCTAATCTCTTGTGTTCCCAGCTTAGAAACCTGCAAGTGAAGGTGTGAAACTCCTCAACAGCAAAGCAAATATTTCTGAAATTAAGTCATCACAGAATCACAAAATGGTGGGACCTAAAAGATCATCTGGTTCCAACCCCCTCTGACATGGGGGAACATCTTCCACTAGACCACATTATTCAGAGCCTCATCCAACATGATCTTGAACACCTTCAGGGATGGAGAATCCACATCTCTGGGAAACGTGTGCAATGCCTTACCACACTCACAGTAAATAATTTCTTGCTAATATCTAATCTAAACCTTCTCTCTCTCAGTTTGAAGACATCCCCCCTTGTCCTTTTTCTCCATGCCCTTGTCCAAAATCTCTCTCCAGGACTCTTGTAGCCACTTAGGTACTGGAAGGGGTTCTAAGATCTCCCTGGAGCCTGATCTTGTCAGGGCTTAAGAACACAAGTCTCTCAGCCTTTCCTCAGAGGTGCTCCAGCTCTTGGGTCACTTTTGTCGCCTCCTCTGGACTTGCTTCAACCAGCCCACATCCTTCCTGTGCTGAGGACCCCAGACCTGGAAGTAGCACTCCAAGTGGGTTCTGACCAAAGTGAAGTAGAGGGATAAATAGACTTAAGATGACAGAACTTGAAAGACCTTCAATTCCAGGCTGTTTCATGAATGGTGCAAGGCAAGTTCGAGACACAAGCTCCAGGACTCCTTTAAGTTTTACACTGATTGTACAGAGTTTTACCAGAAGTCTTGTGGTGTGTGGAGAGCAGCCTGACAGTGGGGATGTTATTCTCAACCCATTTGTGCAGATGAGAGACTAATCCTCCATTGATCCCTCAATGATTCCCCATTCCTGGAAGTGTTCAAAGCCAGATTGGATGGGTCATTCAGCAACCTGGTCTAATGGAAGGTGTCCCTACTCATGGGAGGGGGGTTGGGACTGGATGATCAATAAGGTTCCTTCCAACCCAAACAGTTCTGAGTCTGACTCGATGATCTTAGAGGTCTTTTCCAACTTTAATGATTCTATGATTCTAAGACAGCATCATCCAGCTCATGTATCCCTCAACTCCCAGCTGGCCTTTACTCTAGGCATTATTCCGCTTGTAGTAGAGGTTGCATGCCTGCACCTTGGCATTGCAACACAAACCAGCCTTGTGAAGGATTAAGCTGAGATGATGGGATGCAAACCAGAGAGGCTGAAGTGAGGGTGCACATCCCCTCATGGCTCTAAACATCATGAAGAGACAATCTGTAGCTGAGAGGAGGGTGGTAGAGCTTAAATCACAGCATAGTGCATGTCAAGAGTGCCATTGTCAAAGATGCAAACAGCAAGAAGTTTAAGACACTGGCCCAAGGTCACGGAGGAAAGTCGTGTCAGGAATGCATCAAAAACAGAACCCAGCCTAGAGCTGCAACCACAAGGCGTCACCTCTGGAGGCAAACCTGAGCTCTGCAGCACCACTGAGAACACGACTTCACTGCTTCTGGTAGTACAAAGGGAATGAAGTCATTTGTGCAGGGTCTTACAGAGAAGAGCATCCCAATTCTAGATCTCCTGCTTCAAAATATTTCCTTGTGCCCCTTTAAGCCTTGCAGTGAGCCTATCTTTACTTCTGCCTTTTTGTTACTGCTCACTTTTCTTTTGAAACATTTCTCTTCAACAGTGGTAGTCCCGAAATTACTGATAATTTCCTGCAAAGAATTTGTAACATACTGCATGGCACTTCTCATTTTCCTCTTTTTTCTTCTTTCTTTTTCTTTTCCTGCTATCTGAGACTGGCACTGAGTCTGCTGAAAACATTTAAGTGCAGGTGCTTTTGAAGGCTGCAGCGTAAATGCTGAAAATGACAGCTTAAATGGACTCATTAAAGCAGATGTAAGTATTACCTGAGTGCTTCTGAAGTCTCCTATGCACCGCAATAGTGTCTTTATTTTCACTCCTGATGCATGCACTTTTTTTAAGAGAACTGATAACCTATTCTTTCTTTCTCCCCACTTTCAAGCCTTGACTTAGGGACTATGTTCACGTCTTAAAACTGTTACCTGTTTGCCAGGAAACATCTGAAAATCTGGCCAAAATAGAGGCATGGAGAAAGACTGACTATGATAGATAACTGCTCATTTTAGGCTACAAATCAAAAGGAAATGCATAGCAAAATGTTAACCACTGGCTTAAAAAGAATAAAGCAGTGTGCTCCTTATTATAAATAGATGAAGCACACAGATTCTATGGCTGCCATGAACTTACTCAGTTTTAAGAACTGATTCCTGGTAAAGGTGGGATTCTTCTCACTTTACTACTCACTGTGATACAGGGCAATCAGCCACTGCTACATTATATCTTCCTATAAACAAGATCAGAGAGAGTCCTTTACATAAGACGATTCATATCAACTCCCTCAGAGAGGGATGAGTCTCCAGAAAGCTACTCTGTCCTTCAAGGACGGGAGAAAGAACTTTCAGAGAAAACTCATATGACCACCCTAGACTAGATGCCAACACCTCAAATAGTGAAGTCTAGGTGACATCAATCACACATGATTTTTCTGTTGGTACAAGCCCAGGAATTGCCACCATTGCCAGTTGATCTAATCTACTCTGAGCATTGCACTAACCATTGACACTGCAGCTCTGCTGAAGACCGACTGCCTGGGATGTACTGCAATGCTCGGCTGCTCTGCACCAGAGCAACACCAAATCACAAACTCAGAAAGCTCAGGCAAGATAATGGATAGACTACTTTGGCTGCAATCTCTTCTCTCCTTGAGTCTGAGGTTAAGCCTGTATAGTGGCCAGATAGGAGCCACTCTGATGATCTCATAATCCAACCCTTCACTCACACACATGAGGCCCAACAGCAAGATGGACGCACAGGATAAATCCTTTTCCAAGTGGTTGAGATCACCCCAGGAAAACATATGGTTTCCTGTCTGCATCTGGATGAAGTAAATGCCATTATACGATGTTTAATCTAAACAGTGCAACTGAACACCAGTCTGGAAAGCCTATCACAGTGTTAGCATAGCATTGAGACTCAGCACTGAAGTGGCTACATTAGTCCAGTCCCACTAATCTCAAACCAGGGTACACATGGTATGGACACATAGAATGAAGCATGTCTGGTTTGTGCAGGTATCTGTTTAATGCCATCCAGTATGAAAGACTAGGACAAGAAACAGCACTAACAAAATAAACATCTAGATTCACAGACTCAGAGGAAAGGTGGAAAAAAGCATCAATACCAGTAACACAAGCTCTCAGATTACTGAGTAATAGACCATCAATGGCCCCACTCCAAGCATTGAGGAGGGTCAGCCAGAACTTTGTAACAGGGAAGAAGAGGGAAACAGTGTTCACTTGGGTTTCACTGTGCAGAGCAAAAGTACTGTGGGATATTGACTTGTAGGACTTGTAGGATTGTGTAATACTTGCCATGCAAAGTTTGAAGCTGCCTAACAACTCTCTGGGTCACTCGTGGATTGGCTCTGGCCCCTAGCTTTGGGATAAAAAAATCCCTTTTTCCACTTCTTTCTGAAAAGCCCTGAGCAAGTTCTTTATTGTGGTCAGACACATGTGTTTTATAACAGCTGTTCTTTCTTGGTACTTACTAGACTCATGCTAATCTCTCTGGCTTTCCAGAAAGCCCTTGCATAGCTCTGTTACTGCACAAATCGGGTAAGACATATCTCTAGGTGTTTTGCTAATGGGTGCCAGGCCATAAAAGTATACTGCAAAGTGAGCTAGTTTTGTGACATTCAGACAGCCTGAAACCTGAGATTACAGTAACATACAAGTTTCATTTATGTCATGCTTGGAAAGGATCTTGTTTGTTTGTTTGCTTGCTCTCTCCCATCAAAGCAAAAAAAAAAAAAAAGTGGGGGAGCTTCAAAAGAAAGCTGAAATTTTGTCAGTTATGAATTATGTGGAGACCCCTGCAAACATATATATGACACTTTTGATATACTGTATAAGCACTGGACCTGTACTAAAGGAACAGGCCTGACTGAGAGACTGCATCTATACTTACTGAAACCAGTAGGTCCTAGGAGCAGACCTGTCTTGATTCTGGCTCTGTACATTTATATTGTCCTTGTAGAGTCAGATTTAATTATATATAGATATCTGATTAATAACTTATCCTGTGCCTCAAAGAAGACATTGGTCTGAGACCTGGGTGGCCTTGATTTTATTATTAGTTCTTCCACGGGCCTGCTACTCAGCAGTAGGTAAATGAGGTCATCACTTTGTGACTCCATTCCCTTTTGCAAAATGTAGATAAAAACTCTTTTAATCCTGCTGATGAAAGGTGGTATGATGAATAGCATTCTTACCAACTTTGCCTTCCTCATAGTAGGGGTCTTTGTAAATCCATTCTATTAACAGCTCTAAGGACCATAGACATCCCAATATAAATTCAACACAAAACATTGGCAGTGCCGTGAAACTGCAATTAGGAAATGAAAAGGCTATAGTTTTCAGAGTAACAATAGACTTGCCCGCATTGCATATCATGCATAGATTTAAGTATGCATTTAATAGTCTGGTAATAAAAATACTATATAGATACAATATGTTTGAATTATTATTGCTGCGCTGGAAGAACCACACTGTTTCTGTACCCTGGCTCTTGTGTGCTTAAATTTGTAACTTCAGTGCTACACTCTCAGGCTTGTTTGCATTCAATTTCTTTGGGCTTTCTAAATTAGATACGTATGTGATGCTCTGTGTTAAAACTAAATCAATTCTTAATAGTCATGTGGTGTTAATATTAAGCCAATTAGGCTCAAATTACTACATATACTTATTTAAGCAAGGCCCTGATCTTGTAAATGACTTATGTATTTTGAACTCTGACTTAGCTAAGTTCCTAAGTACACCAGAAATATAAGCCCTGTAAGACAAAGCTCAGCTGACCAAGTTAATTACTGAAGCAAACTTGTGGCACCACTGAGTAACCATATGAATAAATGCCACCTCAGCATAAAATAAAATTAAGTTATATTTTGAAAAAAGGAAAAGTTAAAGTTAGAGCTTTGGAAAACTCCTTTGGTACCTCCAGATTCAGAAAATAAGCTGAACATGTCTATGAATACCTATGAATCTTATTTTCAGAGATATAGTAGGAAGAGGCACACCAAGAGTGATTCAGCTCATTGTGAAGTGGACATTTACCAGTGAATCAGATGAATGTCTCTAGTTTTCACAGCTCCACTGACTCCAATGGGAGCTCAGGCATGAAACTCACTTGAAAACTGTTACCTGTAGGCACAGATGTACACAGACTCATTTAGGTATCTATATTGAGAGCTGAACCATGCCTGTCACTAGAGGATTCAGTGGAAATTCCCTTTGAGGAACATAAGATATTTCCACACATGCAAATCTTATGTATTCGGCTGGAAGCAGTACAGGTGATGAAACCCTGCCTATCCTCAAATCACACATGTGCCTCTCAGTTCTATTAAATCTGGGCTAAGTGGCTTCCATTTCTTTGTGACTAACATTTTTAGATGATTAGAATTTATAAATCCTTCTTTCACTTCTCCAAAATATTGTCTCCTTCTTTGGGTAGATGTTGCCAAAACTTTCAGCATCAAGATATACACTATTTACTTTCTTCAAATTTTTAGACTTAGACATTGGCTTAACAAAATGCCACCCATCTGCCATTGTGGCTGTTTACACATTAACAGTGGCTTTTCCACACGCATGCTCTGAGCCTTCTCCACTCATGAGGTTATGTGAGATGAATTAACATGGTTACTGGAGTTCAGTACCTCTTCAGTTCCCTCAAATACAATCATTTTCCTAAGCCCAGATGATGTCTATGAAAATTTTGTGTGGAGTGCCTCTGTTATGTGAGAACACAGGCAGCAGTACACATAGACACAAATCCAAGAGGCAAAGGAAGATGAAGTAGAGCGGTAGATTTGCTCAGGGTCTACAGAGGTAGAGTGTGTCTCTGCAGTGACTATTTGCACAGCAATTAACAGCTGCAGAGAAATACAGGCAGGGCAGCGAGACCTCTGTCTGTGGTTTTTGCCATCTTTAGCTGTGGAAGAATTTAGGGAAGAAATAAGGCTATATACTGGCCCAAATGTTTGTGGTCAAGAATTCATGCCCTCAAAAAGAAGCAGTGCATAGCCCTGTTTTATGATCAATAGAATGAATGGCGTAATTCATTCAAATTCATTCCCAAAGTGGTTCTGCCACAGCCTGTGGAGAACTGCTCTGGATGTATTTTGACCATAATCTTCCTCTATCAAGATACGACTATATTCTCCCGTGGGTCATAAAGTGCTTTGGGGCATCTAATTGAAAGTGTGACAGTTTTACACTGTTGGGAAGCAGCAGTTGTGGGTGGCATTTGTTCCACTGGCATCTGAAGGTAAATACAGCAGGATATGTGGCAGTCTACAACTGGGAGCTACATTATGCATGTGCTGGGAACTACAAGCCAGTGCCACAATGCAATTATAGCTTTAAATCATGCCCAGTGTGTCTGTTTGGCAGCAGTAGACAGCTCCAAATCATTATTTTTATTCTGCTTACTTAGCTTCTGGTGGTTAGGTTCCTGTTTTGCAATTGTGCTGACTAAACCAATTAAGGTGCAATTTAAAGAAGGAGCTCATAAACACTGTACAAAGGTAGTATTGACAAATCTAGAGTTTGCAAACAAAAAAAAGGGGCTGGGAGGGAAGGTCAGGAAAAGAGAAGGCTAGGTTTCCAAACTGAGCAGTCCATTTTGGAAGACTCTACTATGAGCAATAACTTCTTCAATATGAATAAATATGCATAATCAAAAGGGAGCACAGCTCACTTCTCTCTATTGCTCATTTGATATACCTCTTCATGTCATACCCACTTTCACACATACAACACAATGATATAACATCTGCATTGCTAAATAACACTACTGTATTCTAATTCCTCCAGAATGACATGAATAAGAACATCCTACTCCTGTTTAATAGAATTTATTGATGACATGAGTGTGTAACGCAGTAGAAGGTATAATTAATGCTAGTATAGCCCCAAGTTACTTGTCCCAAATTGACACAGTTCACTCTTGACTTTCGTTACTTTCCCTTGTTGGATAATAATATCAGGAGCTTTGACAAGGTAAAGATGTCCTGCTACAGGAGCAGCAGAAAGACCGTTTGCTCCTTGGTTCCAACTGCTGCAGATGCAAAGGGTGGGTTACAGCCTGGTGAGGAATGATGGGGGAAATTGGAGCACTTGGTAAAAAAGAAAATAAGAAAATAAGCAGCCCCTTGCTCCAGACAGCAAACAGCACACTAATGAAGCTTACAGATGATGTTCAGTTGAGAGGAGTAGTGAGTCCCATTAGGGTAGAGCAATAATATTGGCAGATTTAGAGAAATTAGAAATAAGAAAAGAAAATAACAAAATTAGACCAATCTTGAGGAACACAATTTGAAACACAAAGGCAGCTGGAAGGGAAAGCTGAAAGCAAGCCGTAATGTTGAAATACGTCTAGAGGGAATAATGGATGTGAAAATAAACATTGTTTGCACTGTGATGCGGCTATGAAAACAGTGGCATACGTAGAATTCTAGCCCGCAGTTCAGTCAAGCTTTATCTATCCCCAGAGAAGTGGTAAAGTCACCATCCTTAGAAGTGTTCAGAAAACAAATAGACATGGCAGTTCTTGATATGATTTAGTGAGCACAGTGGTATTCCATCAAAGATTGGACTTGAAGGCCTTTTCCAGCCTTAATGATTCTGTGATTCTATCCCTTTCTCAAGGCACAGAATATAAGAATCTCTTACAGCTTCACGCTAAGCAGTTTGGGATTTGAGATACATCTCTAGGGGCTGAAACCTGTGATTTTGAATCCCTGCTACTTCTTTCCTGACCTTTAGAGGCACTGGCAGGTCACCAGACCTCTAAGGGTAAAGCGCTTGGACCCTCAATCAAGCATGCTGCTCTCCAAGGGCCCATATACTCTCTAATTTTATACACCACACTTTCCACCATACCCATGGGAATGGAGCTGGGAACCATTCACATGATGGATGGGAGCATGAACTAAACACCACTGTATGTGTATCGCCCAGAGTGATGGCTATAATGCTTGCTAGAGAAACGAGGGACAAAATGAAATTTTTTTCTTTACCTAATGTGTTTGAATCCACAACTCTGAGAAAAGAACCTTACCTACTACAGAAAAATGCTCTGGAAGAGAAACTTTACAATTTACTTCCTTCGCTTTTTGTAGTAAATGCATCAAATTCTGAACATTGCCATAACAGAAAGCACCGAACCCTTAGCCTGAATGGGCAGCTTCCTTTCATCCTTCCTCCATCCAATTCTCCAAAACATTCCTTCTTCCATCCTGACTTAGAAAGACCAAACCAAGACTACTTCTACAGCCCAACAATTAGACCACTTTCCTCCTTGAGTAACCTGGAAACTGGTTCCAAGAAGAACAAAAACATTAATTCCTAAGCTATTGAGCAATCAGGATATCTTTCTTGCTGCATTTTACTGGAGATGACAGACCTTCATTGGTTGTCCATATCCAGAACAAGGTTCATGGCACAGAAACATAGGCAGAGTGCAGTTTCCAAGGACAGTATGCATTTAGGTCCCATCTCTTGATTCAGCTTTTCCTCGTCACTGCTTTTCCCTTTGTTTCGTACATGATGTTGGGGCACCAGAGCAAGAATGCTGTGGACTTCACTCAGCATCTTTTTCATATCCTGCAAAGGTGAACATTGTGGTACTGAGCCATAGTATGGTGAAGGTTGCAAAATATTATGTTGCTAGTTCTGAGAGCTCCTGACTCAAACCTTTGCCATGACTAATAGAGCAATTGCTGCACAAAGATAACATGTCAGGAAGAAGTATATATTTATATCTTGTATATGTATATATGCAAGTCAGGAGGACAGCTGCAACTGAGACTGTAGGTTCACCTTGGACAAGGACTATCAAAAAGATTCAGGAAGACTAGAGGGAATTCAGAGAAGAGCAGAGAATTGGAGGAGTTGAATTATGAGTGAAAATCTAAAAGTATGTATCTTATAAAAATTGTTTTAAGAAGGGAAAAGTCCCATATGTATATAAATACAGAGAACAACTTCAATCACCTTCAAACAAAAGTGTACTTACTTCAAAAGCCTGTGTGTTGACTAAGATCCCCCCCAAAAGCCACTTTATTCATATGGGATTCATATGGGAGATTTCATAAATTTAACAAGGGTGTTTCTCAGAACCTTCCTGTCTCTCATGAAACATTATTTTAATATTTTCACTTCCAAGGAACTCATCTGCTGAAACTGCAGCACCTATCTTTTCAGCCCATGACAAAATTTTAGCAAGATTTTGAAGCATGCAATTAGAAATGTGAGGATATACTCCTAATATATAGCCCTGAT
>NW_008688973.1:58294-77304 GCF_000695815.1 Acanthisitta chloris | reverse complement strand
GATAGATACACATCTTAGCAGTTGCCAAGGCAAGCAGCTCCAATGGCAACATGATTAGAAGCAGAGTGCTCTAGCATGGTACAGAGGGGGTGTGCCTGAACCTGGAGAGACCTGAGAGGATCCCATGGTTCACACAACAGTGGCTGACAGGACCCAAATGGGGACAGGTGAAATGCTGGGTATAATAACCCTCCCCTATAGAAGAAGCCCTTAGGGAGTACAAGCAACCCGGAGTCATGCCAACAGGTGGGAAAACTGGGCATGGAGGGATAGTTTGGGTGGCACTTCATGCAGAACGGTGCACAGGTAGGACACTGAAACCCTGCCAGCTCTACCATGGAAAGATGTTTTCCATCCAGCAGAAAGCCACAGCCTCTATGAGCACTGCACCTGCTGTGACTGAAGCAGGTACTCAGGCAGATCTTTGCAGGGAATACACTGCCACCCCAGTGCCAGCTCTGCTTGTGACCGGGCCTCTGGAGTAGGCAAGCAGATTGAGGAGTATTAGGGAGTGCAAGAGAGAGAAAGATTGCCTACTGGAGTTGCAGCCTATTTTTCCTAGAACAGGGCCTGTGGGCAGAAAAGATGCACAATATGGAAGATTCCCTGTCTTTTCCCCACCTGGTTGAACACAGTGATTGAAAGGACAAAGGTCAATGAAGACAATTTCGCACTCGGGGTGGCAAGTATGTCTCCTCTGAGATCATCCTACCTCCCCAGGTGCCCCTGCGTAAGAGGTGTGAGATTCTGCCACTGGAACCAAAAAACAAAGGTGATGGTACATCCAGCATGAAGGTATCAGCAAAGTTAAGTAAGCCCACTTCTTGCACCAAAACTTCTCCATAAAGAAAAAAACATAGGTAATTGCCATAGGAGATCCTTCCTGATGGGAAAAGAAGGACCGGTATGGAGACTGGACCCACCTCTTAGGAAAATTCACTGCCTTCTAGGGCCTGGATAATGACGTGGAGAGAAGGCTTCCTGCCTTGGTACAACCCTCAGATCATTATCCACTTTTGATTTTCCAGGTGGACATTTATGAAGTTGCAACAACAAGTCTGAGAGTAATCAAGAGAGAATTGAAGGCCTTTGGATGACTAATTAAGGGATCAGGAGCAGAAGAGATGTTCCCCTCTTATTCTTCCAGATGCAGGGAATGATGAGGGAAGAAACAGGAAGAGCCAGAGTATCAATACCTGGCTCCAAGCCTGGTGTCACCAGTAGGATTCTGGGGGTTTTGATCATGTGTTTGTTAACACAGCTCCAGGCCTGCTGGTGACAGATGGGGTATGCCTGTCTGAAATGGGGGAAGGATCTTTGCACAGAGGTTATAAGGGCTCATTTTTTTTTGGAAAGGATGTGGAATAGCCCTGTGTGTTATGGAGTGTCTTGATTGTCTAGAGGTTAATGATGGTAATGATAGGATTGAGTGTTTCTGGGTATGAATATGGAGGAAGGCCAACAAGCCAGATGTCCAGGTAGGATTTTGTTATAGAGCATCCAACCAGGATGAAGACAGAGTTGGAATATTCTGTAAGCAGCTAGGAGAAGTCTCATAATCACTACATCACAACACAGCAAAGAGGAGCAATCTAGGAAGTTCCTGGAGTGTGTGAAAGTGACCTTCCGGCCACAGCTAGTGAGCAAGCCAACCAGGGAAAGTGCCTTGCTGGACCTACTGTTTGTGAACAGAAAAGAACTGGTGTGACATGTGATGGTAGGAGGTAGACTTGGGTTCAGCAATCACTAAATGATAGGTTTCAATTCTCAGAAAAGGAGAGAGGTCAACACAACTGCCACCTTGGATTTTTGAAGGGTATACTTTGGCCTGTTTAGGAGCCTGTTTAAGAGAGTCCTCTTGGAAGCAGTCCTGAGGGGCAAAAGAGTCCAGAAAGGCCTGGATAATTTTCAATATGAAAGTTCTAAAGGCACAGAATCAGGTTGTCCCCATGTGCTGAAAGACAAACAGGCAAGGAAGAAGACTGGCCTGGCTGAACAGAGCTTTAGCTGGAGCTCAGAGTGAAAACAGGAGAGCTTAGGACCTTTGGAAGAAGTGGCAAGCAACTCAGGAGGACTAGAAAGATGCTATGAGGCTGTGCAGGGAGAAAACAAGAAGGACCAAAGCCCAACTAGAAGTAAATCTGTCTAGTGCCATAAAAGAAAACATAAGAAGTTTCTATAAATACATCAGCAACAAAACGAGGCCAAGGGGAATCTTTTATTGTACATTGGTCTTCACTGGCTGGGGGGTTCTGACCCTCTGGCTCACAACAGCCACCATGGAGGCATGATGAGGGTTGGCATGCAGAGGGACCAGTTAGTGCTGCACACCTGAAGCCAGCCATGACATAGAATCATAGAATGGTTTGTGTTGGAAGGAACCTCAAAGATCATCTAGTTCCAATCCCCATGCCATGGACAGGGACAAAAGGATGACATGACTGACATCAGTTACAGGTCACAGGACACAGGGCCTCAATCCCTACTGGAGCAGGTGTATGCATCAATGTGTCACAAAATGCCAAATACATCTTGTCCCTCCATTAATGTTGGCTTCAATACAGAAACAATTGGTCTGTTTTTAGGCTAGAACAGTCTAGAGACAAGGAAACTGGTTGAAAGTATGATAACATGTGTGTTTACTTGGGAAGGTTGCAGTAGTAGCACAACAGGATGGACCAGGAAGGAGTATTTAGGCATCTACACACAAAGTTTTACTGCAGCCTCTGATACTGTCATCAGCAAACTCATTTCCTGGCAAATTCACCAGTGAAACCCTCAATTTTTCTGAATTTTGTAGTTTTCATTGTTTCAGCAAAACCTTTTGTGTTCTCTACCATTGGAATATCTGCATTTTGCATGAGATACTGAAAAGTCTTTGAGGATTCTCCTGGTTTAACTGGAAACAGAGATGTAAGATGCCTTCACACATCCTAGAGCATTTGGAATCTAACAGAAATTGTTCCAGAGTCCACAATGCCTGGTCTGTCCTTAAAGTTCATGAACATTTTTGGTTTCTGAGGGTTGGAAAATACTCACATTTAGCTTCTCAACCCCTCATAAATGCAGACATTTTTTGAAATTGAGGAGAAAGCAGTGGGCGTGAATTTTTTTCAATTGGTTTCTCAAGCTCTAGTTCATTCTTCTGTATGTTTTCTTTTCTACTCTAATTTATTAATGTGTATTAGTGCCAGCATGAGACCTCCATACTCCTATTCAAGACTAGAATGTTTTACCTTCGATCTTCCTTGTTCTTTTGCAGGAGGGAAAATCAACCAACCAATCAACCATCCAACTGTATTATATACTAACAGCAGGCAAACATCAAGTGGCACAGATAGCAACTCACTCCTGTTTGAACAGTAGTTGTGGGCCCATATAATACATTTTTCCAACATTAAATTTAATGGTTCTTGTCACCACATGATATTGCTAGGTGACAAGGAGAAACACTACCTCCTACCCATAACCAGCGTTGTTTCTGATTCAGCTGTTTGGGGTTTTGTCACATTGTACAAAGAGCTGTTGGGAGATGAGACTAAAGTTCCTAGTCCTTGTATAGACCTCTGCAAACAAAGTGAGGCCTGATCCAGGAAAGGATGAACTAATTATCAGGCAACATCTGCAGAATATATGTTCCCATCCCTGCCACTGATGCAAAGGCCTCCTTCTAACAGCTCAGCTGTCCAAGTACTGGCAAGCATCTCTATTGTACCCAGAGAAGTAGCATGCAACCTTGAAAGAAGACACTTCAGACTCTACTGACCACCCAAAAGCCACACCTGTTAATCAACAACCTTAGACTTTGGTCTCTCTAACCTGTGATCTTTGCATTGCAGCCAAAGAGCAGTTCAGCCTCAACAGCAAAGATCTGCTTCAGGATGCAAAAGAGATGGACGTAGATGATGGGGACCATGGGATTATATTTGTGTAGTGATTATCCTTTCAAAGTGTTTTGCTCAAGGTGCATAAAACAGAAATTTTCAGTCTCCCCTTCTTTAGACTTTTTCTCTGCTTATGAAGTCATTTACTGTAAAAACCTTCATTGTGAGTAGAGCTAAGATTTGCCCAACTAATATCTATTCCTTTCCTGATTTTGTCCAGATAAAGATACCTTGGCATTTGTCACTACAAAAGGATTTTACTACTTTCTTAGTCTCACTCTTTGTCTGACTTACTTAAAATATGAGTTTTCATGGGAAGGGACTGGCTTTAATTTTGTGTTTGATGGTGTGCCAAGAAAACCACACATTCACTTGAGTCTCTGGCTCTGGTCTTTGGTGATACTAAAAAACAATAAGAACGAGAAAGGCAAATGTCTTTTTAAGACAAAATTTCCTGCTCCTCCCCAATCTGAAATCCATAGATCTCACTTTGCATAGCATTTTCATAAACAGAGAAAACTCTCTATAGCAATGAAATTAAATTAAGATACAGTAGTGCCCCTCAGAACACCCATCATACTTTCAAAATAGACCATTCAAATACTATAAAGGTTATTTCAAGTAAGAACCCATTTATTTGAATGTATTTCCATTTTAATCAATATCTCTAAGAAATGGCTCTTTCTTAGGCATGTAAGGTGAATTGATATAATTTTAAGGACATGTATTTCTTTTCTAAATGTTCCTATATGGCAAGGACATATGTGAGATTGGATTTCACCTCTGGTAGGTATGAGTCAATAGCATTTTTTTACCTTTGTGCAACACGAGGATGAGTGCCAGAGGCAAGCCTTTCAGAAGAGCCGACAGTTCTACAGCACCTGAACACTGCAGTGACAATCCCTTAGCTGTAATCCTATCTGGAAAATCTTCCTTTCCTCCCAAAAACCTGAGACACCTTCCACCAAAAACAACTGAAAGATTTCCATTAAGGTTAACAGATTTTAAATCATGATCTTATCCAAGATGAGTGCTTTCTCTTAAATGCGTGAATAGAAGGTAATTACCTTTCATTACATCAAATGTTGCAGAGAATGGGCAAGTATATTTTTATGCTTGGGCTTGTACATTTTTGTACCATTTGCAAAATGCTGACTTATGCACACAGTTACACTTGAAAAAAAATTGCTCATATATAAATCTTCATTTGTGCTTAAATGTAACAAGAACACTTCTGGTAACAAATTTGTTCATCAAATATACATCAGAAAATGGCACATTAAATAACAAAATGTTTAATAAAATATATGCTCAGCATTTTTACAGACAGTCAGTCTGGGCCTTGTCCAACAAACCCTTATGTAAGAAGAAACACTTTCATTAATGTCTAAGGATATGGATTAAACCCATAATGGGAAATTTTCATATTTTTGCTTTCTTTACACTTTTTAAATTGCAGTTTTTCACTCTGGGACTACACTCTATGTACTGAGATCATAGACTGAAGGCAAGGGAAGGACTTCTTCCATTCAAAAATTGATAGCTCTACTGATTATTTTTTTTTTATCTTAGAGGACTCTGAAATTCATAGTCATGTTTAGATTAGAGAGGGATTATTGCTTTGATGACAAGGAATGCCCAAGGATTACACGGATGATCAAACTTATGAAGCAACTCATATTAAAGAACAGCAAAGAAGACTGGGACTCATCTCGAGGAAAAAGAAAGAAGTGGGAAGATATACTACTGGTCTTAAAATCAGGGATGGTGGTACAGAAAAGGTAAGTAGAGAAAGACTTCATTTTCCTTTCTAAGGATAGAATCAAAAAGTAGCAAGTGAGCCTACAACATGGCAGGCACAAAGTAAATAACAGCAGGGAAGGCTAAACCAGGCTTGAACATACTTATGTCTGTTCCCTGACTGAAAAGAGTCTGAGTGCAGCTACCTAAATAAAGGGCAGTAAAAACATTTGAGAGCACTAAGGTATCTGAGACATCCATATGGAACCATCCACATAAGATCTATACAAGAACAGTACCTCTCTGGAGTGGCAATGGGGGCTGAAGGAAGATCCTTGACTATTTCCAGTTGGGCCCAAAGCATTGTACTTTGAAATTAGTCACATCATCCTATAGTTTCTCTGGATTCTGTGTATTGTGGAAAATGCAGGTGAGAATTCCTGCTTTGCGCACTTTCCCATTGCTAGCGGCAAATCACTGCCCTTCAGGTTTATTGAGGTATCCATGAAAATATTCTTTTAAAATATAAAACAACAGGTGAGTGCAGAGAATCTGGGAACATGCAAAATCAGCATGACAAAGGGAGATGACTTTTACCTCTGTTCATATCATTGGTGAGATTGATATCGGCATACATTTGAAAAGTTACTGAAAAATTGTCAAGGATGCAGTGAAGAGCCAGAGAAAAGAATTACAGAGTTTAGAGAAACACCTTGCAGTGAGAGATTTAAGCAGCTCATTCTGTCTAGCATATAACCTGAAAATCAAAACTGAATGATTCAAAATGGTAAAGTCAAAAAGCAGTGGCTTTGTTAGGAGGCCCAACCCTCTTGATGTGACAATGCATCTTAACACAACTACAATGATTTATTTGTAGGCTGGGACAAAGTTACAGGGCCCTTTCTTAAATTTGAAAAAGTGTTTATATAAGTATGTGATGCTTAAGGAATGATAAATATTTAATACCAGGTTTAGAGAAATTGTTATTTTTATTAAATGTTCTATTGAATGAGTGGTTGGGGTTGTCATTGTTCAACCCCAACCAACAGCTAAGCACCATACAGCTGCTCACTTCCCTATCCCCCAGTGGGATGTGGAGGAGAATTGGAAAAAGATATAACTTGTGGACTGAGATAAGTACACTTTTATGCTTGACATTAAGCAAAATAATATATACTGATAACAACAATTATAGTAATACTAGTAATAACAACAACAACAGTAATAACAATAGTAGAGAAGAAAACGGGCGAGGGGGAGAGAAGGATAAAAACTAAGAGAAAGGAGTGATGCACAACACTACCTGACCAATGCTCAGATCAGCCCCAAGTATTTGTCAGCCCCTCCTGGCCAACTTCTCCAGTTTATATGCTGGGCATGAAATTCTGAGGTACGGAACATGCCTTTGGCCAGTTTGTGTCAGCTCTCCCAGCCACTGACTTCTCGTGCACCTGCTCACTGGCAGAGCATGGGACACTGATTAGAGTGAGCACTGCTGAGCAACTACTAAAACAACATTGTGTTATCAACATTATTTTCATACTAGATCCAAAACACAACTCACTACTGGCTGCTAGGGAGTAAATGAACTCAATCTCAGTCGTATCCAGGATAGAGATAATTACAGAAATTCACAGATAATTTATGTTTCTTCACAGAGAGAGGAAAAGAAGAAATCACATTTTTGTTAAGTAATGTGATTAAATGATTTTTTCCTAGCATCTTGTAGACAGAAGATATATAGAATCTGGTTTCCAAGGCCACAGGAACTGACTGAGCTTTTTTTCTCTCCTCATGAAATTCACAAGGATAATGATTGTAACATTTCTTGAAAAGATTTATCAATGTTATTGATAGGGATTGGAGACATTCAAATACTTTAGTATAACAGTACGGAAAACACAGATAATCGTTTTTCTCCAATACCCTCTGAACCTTGTTTCTCCACAGCACCCCTGCAGTAGTATGGTGTCTCTCTGAGCACTAGCAGAAAAAGAGATGTCCTTGGGGAATCACCTGCTGGAAACTAGCTCAGTGGAGAAGGACCTGGGGGTCCGGGTGGACAAGAAGTTGTCCATGAGTCAGCAGTGCACCCTTGTGGCCAAGAAGGCCAATGGAATTAGGAAGAGTATTGCCAGTAGGTCAAGGGAGGTGATCCTGCCCCTCTACTCAGCCTTCATGAGGTCACAGCTGAAGTATGGTGTCCAGTTCTGGGCTCCTCAGTACAAGAGAAACACAGAGCTCCTGGAGTGGGTCCAGAGGAGAGCAACAAAGACAATTAAGGGACTGGAGCATCTCTCTTATGAGGAAAGGCTGATGGATTTGGGCCTGTTCAGCCTTGAAAAGATACCACTGAGAAGGGACCTCATTAATGTACACAAGTATCTGAAGGGGAAGATGCTGAGAGGATGGAGCTAGGCTCTTCGCAGTGGTGCAAACCAATAAAACAAGTGGTAACTAGGAGAGCAACAAAGACAATTAAGGGACTGGAGCATCTCTCTTATGAGGAAAGGCTGATGGATTTGGGCCTGTTCAGCCTTGAAAAGATACCACTGAGAAGGGACCTCATTAATGTACACAAGTATCTGAAGGGGAAGATGCTGAGAGGATGGAGCTAGGCTCTTCGCAGTGGTGCAAACCAATAAAACAAGTGGTAACTGGCAGAAACAGATGCACAGGAAACCTGAATACAATACAAGGAAGAACTTTACTATGCAAGCCACTGGGCACTGGAACAGATTGCTCCGAGAGGTTGTGGAGTCTCCTCCACTGGAGATATTCATGAACTGTCTGGATGCAATCCTGTGCCATGTGCTCTAGGATGACCCTGCTTGAGCAGGGAGGTTGCAGCAGATGGCCCACTCTGGTCCTTTCCAACTTGACCTATTCTGTGAATGGCTCCCACAAGATGTGAATCCTAGTCTCCTTAGTGTAAGACAGCTCTGATGGCAGAGGGAGTCTCAAGCCACTTCACTTTAATGGACTCAGATTGTAGCTTTTTTTCCTTCTTGCAGACAGACTGAAATGAAAAGGAAGACCAATGGTACTCTTCCAGGGGCCTGATGCAAACAAAGTCTGGTAGACAAGCTGTATATTCATGGTAGCATAAAGTCCTTTCCAATCCATGGGCACACACCAGATGACAGACCCTAGTTCCACATGAAACACCAGCTGCCCAGCTTAGTGAAATGAACTCGTGTCTTCTTGCACCTGGATACATAAACATATTTGTTTATTAGGAACTGTGTTGTATTTAAATGCCAGTTTCATATAACAGGCACATGATGTAATTGCTATATAAATAGGTAGGTGGTTTACACGCAAATATAGCAGGGCTATTAGAAGTAATCATCAGTTGCTAATATAAGCGTTATTTGAACATTAGCATATAGTTATTCAGAGCAGAATTCATGATGCATTTAGTAAGTAATATCTTCCTTAATAAACTTTGGAGCATAAAGAATCTGTTATGCAGATTACTAAAGATGGACAACAACATTAGTTATTTTTGAGATCTGAATTTTTCTACAATGTTTCATATTTAGAAAGACTATTTGATTAAAAAAAGGAAGAGACACGAGAGTATTATGACCTATTTCAAATAGAATTTCCCCTCATATTAAATACAATTGAAATTAAAGAAAAAAAAAGTAGAAAGAATGGAAGAAAGTGAAGAATGGAAAAAACTCTAAAGATATGCTAAATATGACCCCCCAAAGGGCAAAAGCAATTAATTCCCTATGACATGTACCTCAGAGGATTATATACTCATAAACTGGCAACTCAGAAAAGACTACCCCATCAAGTTTGGAAACCAATCAACTACGACAGAAACTCATATTTAACTCCCCACATCCAAAACCAGGTGCATCATTCCACCAGTGAAACTATAAAAGGGGAAACTTTCTGATTCCAGTCAGCAAAATCTACTCCCATCTTTCCAATGGAATGGTGTCTTCCTGCTCAATACTTTCTCATCTCTGTTTTTGTCAACATTGATAAAAGAAGAGCAAAAACATGAAGGTGGCTTGACGAAACAGCAGTAAAAAGCTACTTTCTTGCATGATGTTGCTTCTAGGACAAGACCAAGGCCAGTTTGCCCTTGCAGTCACCACTCTGTGTGATTCATACTCTTACGACTAACCTAGGCTTAAACTCACTAGTTGGGTCCTTCTGGGGATACACCAATGGCAGCACTAAGTTAAATATGGATCATTAAAGCCATGTGTGATGCTGATATAAATCCAGGTCAAACTCTCTTTTGTGGTAACTTGGAGATACATACACATGATATGTGCAACCATAGTCATATCCCAAACCACTGACTTCATGGATACCAGGAAACTTACTAAATGTTGCCAGCAAATTTTAATTAAAAATTTTTTCAAAAACTTCCCTATGTGATGCAATAAAAGGAACATTGCAATTTAATTTATTTTCGGTGTTTCCAGTGAGATTCCAAATGATTCCAAGTATGGAAGCTAAAAAGAAAACAAGCTCATTTTGGTTAATGCTGGCATATAATGAAATTTAATTGTGACTTGAGATCCTTAATGTTCATTGATTAGTCCATCCAAAACACTTCTTGAACTACTCTTAAATTACAGAGTTTAAATTCTTTCTTTAGTTTTTTAGGACTGCATGTAGGTCATTCACCTCCATTAGATTCTAATGGTTTTTGTTATTCTTCACCTACTCTTATACAAGACTTATCTTATCTATAAATTATGTTGATTACACAATCCATTGAAACCACACCAATTTGGGAAGCAACATACACAGATGGTAGTCTAGGTAAGAACATCTGTAGATATTCACACACCATCAAGCTTCCTGAAATGGCTAGGCAGGGAAGATCACCAAAGAGACCAGAAAATCTTGGTTTTGCAGGATAGTGACCTCAGATAAAACACGTTGTTGGAGGTCAGTGGCTACTTCTGAGTAGCTCCCTGTCTTCTGAAATAAATAGATCTATTTGGTTCTATTAAAAACAAAACAACAACCAAGCTTACAAAACCCACACAAACACCATCAAATAAAAAAAAAAAAAAAAGAAAACCCCATACATAGAACAAAAACCTTGCAAAGGGAAAATTCTGTTACTTGCTTGGTCTCTAGGGTCTTCTTTATTTAGCTTTTCATTATTTCTCAGCAAATAAAAATTAAATTTTCATTATGAATTCCAAATTTCCAGTAATTCTTCTGCATTCTTCCTTGTAGGTTTCTCAAGGCTTATTAAAGGACCCCATATATGTAAACACAGAGAAAATTTTTCCTGAATTGACTTTGGAAGAACAAGTTCAGGCCCCACTATCTTTTGTTACTTAAAACATTCTGCTTTACAAATCTTGAAGGCAAACTTACTTGGCGTGCCACAGCCCTCTTCTACCACATTGCTAAAACAAAATGTTTCAATATTCTTGAAATGAAACATTCTGACATTATCAAAATGCAAGTTTGAAATTATTCATTTGGACTTACTCCCATAAAAATGTCACTGAAATCAGCACATTTTCATATTTGGCAAATATTGGGCAAAGCTGCACAATTTTTTTCCCTTGGAAAATGAATTCATTAAAAACAAATAACCAGCTCTAATTACAACTTGCTGAGCCTTTGCTCCAAAAGTCAAAACCATTAAAACAGCACTTAGTCTGTATGTACTGGGAGACATTCTCCCTTACAGGTTGCTATGACAAACATCTTTCTCCCCCACAAAATAGTTGGTATTTTATCCTTCTGGGGTTGCAAGCCAAATTTGTGTCTTGCCTTTCAGTTGTGTCCACAATTTGTAAAAGAAAAAGCATCCAAGAATTTAATAAACAAGTCAGAGGCAAAATGTATAGGCCACATCCCAACTCTTAGAAGAAAATTATCGTTGACTTTTGGGTTTAGTTGTGGAAATGGAAAACAGGAACTACAAAGCCATGTCTGCATGGCACCAGTGCCTGAGTGGAGATCTGAGACAGGGCCAATTGAGCCACCTTCCAAATCAGAGTCAATACAGCCAAGTGAGACTGACCCTCTGTCCAGACTGATTAGGCTGTTGAAAAGCTGGATTTTGTGACTTTGTCCATTTTATTAAATTAAATGTGCCTTAGTCCACAGCATGACACCAAGGTCAGCTGGCATGAAACAGCAGTTAAGTATTGAACCCTCTATCTCCCTGCAGTAGGTGGCTGCATTCTGACTGACTTTTAGGAGGAGACCCTGCCCCATGCTGACATTCAAAAGGAGTGCAGACATGGTTTGTGGGAGTGCCTACTTGCCTCAGATTAAAATGCACCCTCAATTTATCAGCACAATTTATCAGTAAAACTGCCATGCCCAACACTGTTTAAATTAATAATATAAATACGGCCAGTTAATCTCCCTGCGTGACTGACCAAAGTGCTCATATCTTTTAATAAATTAATGTCCTGGCCCTGCCAGGGTTGTGCAACACATGGCCTCATTATGGTGCCCATGGCCTAGACAAGATCTGAACGGTGCTGATCTGAGCCCTGGCCTTGCTACAGGGCTCCAACACGAGACCTTGTTCTGAACAGGGTCAGTTCTGTTGTCCTACTGCAGCTTCAGGGGCAGATGTTGACACACATCTCTCACTCTTGCTGGGCTGTGAGAGGTTTTTATTGCTTTTTAAATCGGTGTTTCATCATTATCACAGGTTGGTTATTTGGGGTTTGGCCCTTTCAGAGAACCTCATTTTTCTGGCAAGCTTTGGTGTCCTTGGTTAGCAAGGACCATGAATCATAGAGTCATCAACTCATTAAGGTCAGAAAAGTCCTCTAAGAGCATAAAGTCCAACCAGTAACCCAGTACTGCCATGTTCACCACTAAACCATATCTCTAAGCAACATATCTGTGCATTTTAACACCACTTCCATGAATGGTGACTTCACCACTTTCCTGAGCATCCTGCTCCAATGCTTGACAAACCTTTCCCTGAAGAAATTTTTCCTAATATCCAATTTAAACCTCCTCCGGCACAACTTGAGGCCATTTCCTCTTGTCCTATCACTTGTTACCTGGGAGAAGAGACCAAGCCCTGTCTATGTAGAACCTCATTTCAGAAAATTGTAGAGAAAAATTAAGATGAACCCAAGTCTGAAATAGGACTCTCAAGGAAAACAGGATCCACTTTACGCTTCTTCCCCAGCACTGCCTATTGCTGTCAGAGCAAAACCACCTAAAACCTTCCTAGTTTGGGAGCCACCACTATCTGTGAGTCAGAAACAGGCAGAAGAACTACAGGGTTGTCTGTGAGTCAAATACGGGCAGGAAATTAGGCTCTGGTGGGCTCATGGCTTCTTTCTTCTTCCCTGCATCCTTCCCAGTATGGCAGGTGCAGCACAAGGTAAGCAGACACCAGTAACCTCACAAGCTCCAGGGACATGCACTTGTTAATCAGCAATATTGTCTCATCCAGTAAGACTTTGAATAATGCCCTCATTGTAGCATTTCTGTGGAAGAATAACTAAGTGAGTATCTGGGATGGCAAATAAGGAGTGAGTGATGAACATCAGGAAGTACCTCTGGAGAGGTAGGGAGCAGGGCTGAGTGGGTGAAAAGGAAAGAGCTGGGAAAGCAGTTGATAAAAGGAACTTTTTTATGGCATTAAGGAAAATTCTGTGAGAAATTAAAACCTGCAAGATTAAAGATGAATAAAGAGCTCCAGACACTCAGCAATGCTTCAGCTGGTTGTCTGGAGTCTTTGACAGAAAATGTGATTCATCAGCTCCCACACATATAGTTTTTAAAATATGCATGCTCATTTCAAGAAATGTGAAATTTTCAGGAAAAGCAGGAGCACAGTACACACACTCAACCCTGAAGAGCCTGGTGTAGGTACACTGATGCTGTGCTGGGGGCACCTGCCAAATGTGGCAGAACCGCTGTGACATCCTCTGTCCTTCTCCCAAAAGGTGGGCAAGAGGGAGCTTTTTCTTCTCCTTCCCCTTGCCTCCACTCTTTCAGTTGGGAAAGGTTCGGGTTCACTCCACTGTGGGTTCAGTGATTCATCCCTTGCAAACATATGGAGAAAAAGGAACCTATATCCCCTGCAGGACAGCTAAGCTCTTAGAAGATGAAGGTTTGATGTCTAGGTCAGCATGCATGGAGATCCAAAAGGCCTTTGAATAACTAACCAGAGGGTACTGAGAACCTGCCACATGCTGCAAAGTTTTCTGCCATCCACTGTTTATTTTTACAGAGAAAA
Organism: Acanthisitta chloris; assembly: GCF_000695815.1. Classification (NCBI taxonomy): domain Eukaryota; kingdom Metazoa; phylum Chordata; class Aves; order Passeriformes; family Acanthisittidae; genus Acanthisitta; species Acanthisitta chloris. The sequence goes on along the minus strand of NW_008688973.1, from coordinate 63,462 downwards.
TATTTAAGAGCTCATAACTGTGGGAGAAGAAAAAGCCACATGAAAACCTGACATGTAAGATGAGTGGGATCTGATGTAGTAACATCTGCCTGAATTTTCAGCTGTCTCATACATCAGCTTCAGTAAGTGAGAACTGCGCATGACCATGACGACAGACAGCTCAAAAAATTAGTAACAACAGAAATCCAATCTATTTTCTATTTAATAATATTTGACCAACATTGATATGATCCCCAAACCCTCTGCTCCATGTCACAGCACTCAAAATGCCATGATCCCTTAGAAAAAGCCAACTCCTCCATCTTTGTCCCTCATTATCCAAATACATGACCAGTAACTTAGATAAAGCAAACAAACAAGCCTTCTATACTAAAATAAACAAATAAGTAAAGTTAAATACTCAGCCACTTTTATACTGCCTTATTCATGCTTTTATAAATAATTTAATGAAAAACTTCCAGAAATAACTGAAAGTGCTCCAGACTTTTCATCTTCTTGAATCTCATGCTGCAAAGTTTAGGGATCTTTGACTTGGAATTTATGTCTGACTTGTTACCAAGTACCATCACCTCTGTTGGTGAGAACAGCCTGAATTATCGCTCTGGCTATGAACTGGACTAGAAGACCTCATAGGTCTTTTCAATCCATGCTTTCTGAAACTCTATTAAATGACGCTGTCAAAACTATTAAATGATGCTGTCAAAACTCCACCTTTGTGTATGTTGCCAAGAGGGAGGGGGCATTTCTGTTGGTATTTCAGTCAAGGCATAAAACTGGGATATATAACATTAAATTTCTATCCTTCATCCTATCCAAGCTGATATGGGTGCAAATACAGACCAGCAAGAGAAAAAGCAATATTTTTCAAAACAGTCACATAACTTGGTGACTTAGACCCACTCTCCAAAGAAAATGAAATACTGAGAAAAATCTAAGAGGTGGTTTTTGTCTATTGCCACCAAGAGACTGATAGCTGGATTGTTATTTGGAACACAAACATTTTATTTCAATAGGAAAAAGAGATAAATTAGAAAAGATAATTAGTTTAAGCATCTGTATCATAAACTCATCATATTCAATGTGGTGAAATTGTTTTGAGTGTGGATGAGCGTCTGAAAGCTATGGACACAAGTCAGTCCACCCTGATCAGCTCCTCCCTGGATGGGGCACAGACTTAATACCACTCTTTTATAAATCTGAGAGAATTAAATTCCTTAAATACATACTTACATTTGGTCCAATATAGGATAATATTGTCAGTATAATATAGTAAGTTATTTTTTCAGAGAAGCACAGAATCACAGAACTTCCTGTAGAGAACCTTCCACTAGGGAACCTTCCACATTTTTTTGTCCAGTATGTATTTGCTGCAACAAATAGGCCTCATGTTCCTGGGCCTTTATGAATAAATTTGGAGACAGGTCACTTACAGCGTTCACTACAAGGATTATTGATGATTATTGATTCTTGGATGTCCAGCTCCCAGAGTGAGCGCCATTCTGTAGACATAGCCAACCCCTGTCACACATCAAAGGTGAACATCACTTACTGCAGAAGCTGAGAACAATTCTGTGACTACTATTTGCATGTCAGGGCTGTGTAGGTTGGAATTATGGAATTATATAGGTCCTCAAGTCCAGTATGCTGAGACCTTCACAAGTTTCTCACAATGAGATACATGGATGAGTTTGAGAAAAAGAAATATTACTAAAACAATGTTTTCTCCTTCCTCTCTATGTTACAAGGGCTTAAACAGAGTTCAGATGCCTTGCAGTTATAGGAGAGGTTAGGTGAAAGCTAGAACATCCTAGCCAGGGAGTGTGAGTCCCATGTAGACATTCTGAGTACAACTCAGGTAGACTTATACAGCTGCATACCATTCATAGACATGTGGAGGAAGGAAGGAGTGGTGGATTTTGCCTTCATGACACTTTTATTTTCTGTAAATATACTTCTTAAACTTTTAAGAATCAGAACCCACATAACTTTCAAAAATTGGACAGGTGTTTTTTTATGTCTTTAGACACCTGATGATTTATGTCTGGAGATTTCCCACACAGCAGCAGCCAATATGCACCCACATTTTTGGGGATTGTCACAGTTAATACTACACAAGAGCAAAACATTGCTGTGTATTATTTTATAGTTACCTTGAAAAATGCACAGAAAAAAAACACCAAAATATATGACAATGCATTGCAAAAATAAACACCTAAAAGGAAATACATGAAACTGAAAAACAACTGCATGCATATGATTACCATTTCAAACAGGGAAAGTCTGACCCATTGGATACTCCTGAGAATGCTCCCTCATGGAAAGGTATTCATATATATCAGCATTTGTAAAATCCAGAACAACACTAGGGCAATTTTGTTTAAAATAAACTGTGAACTCAGCAGGATATATCTGCTTTATATTAATCTCGTGGAAATACTGTAAAGGGCTTTGTGAGGCTTTCTGGTTTCTTTGTTTTTACTTGGCACATAGTTGGGATAAAACTGAACTTGTACAACAAAAAAAGCATCTCATGGTAGAAAAATCTTAGTATCCTAAGAGACAGAAAGGAAACAGAAGTCTGAAAATTAATTATGTACTTTTGAGGAACTATTTATTGAAGTATCTAAAGATATTTCACAGAATCCCAGCATATTCAGAGTTGGAAGGAACCCATGAGTATTATTAAGTACAACTCTTGGCCCTGCACAGGACATTCCCAAGAATCACACCATTTGACTGAGAGCATTGTCCAAATAATTCTTGAACCCTGTCAGACTTGGTGCCATGACCACTTCTGTGAGGAGCCTGTTCCAAAGCCCAGCCACCCTCTGGGTGAAGAACCTTTTTGTAATATCCAACCTAGAGATACCCTGACACAACTTCATGCCATTCCCTTGGGTTCTGTCACTGGCTGCCAGAGACAAGAGACCAGGGCCTGCCCCTCCACTTCCACTAGTGAGGAAGCTGTACACAGTTGTATACATTTCAATATCGTATACAGTTGTATACATTTCAATATTCCCTTTATAATTATATTGCAGTACCAAGTTTTTGTTTCTGTTCTGACGACATTAAAAATATATATTGATACTTAATACAATCATAGCTCAGGTTTCAGATCAACCGTTTGCTTTTCGGGATTGAGTCAACGCTGTTCACCTTGTATTGTCATTAAAGCACATGCAAAGCCAGGAACTGGTTTGAACTGATCTGATTTGTGGCATCTTTGCTGCAATTTGTCATTCTCCTTGCACAGATGCAAATGACAATGGAAAAATGGGAGGGAGAATCAGGCCCTCTGCTCTGACAAAGGGCTCTTATATTTGCAGTGTTTTGCTAGCTGATCATACTGTTTCTTTGTCCTTTCATTTAAGGGTCATCAAGATAAAAGTGTTTGTTTGAATACTTTTTTTTTCTCTCCTTGTTATCAAGTTCTGTTATACATAAGGGCTCCTACTAAGGTCATACTGTGGTCCCCCAAACATGTCTCTGCATGGATTCATGGGCTGCTCTCTTTTATGGCTTTTCTGAATTATTTAAAGAAATCATGTTGGCTCTTCAAACGGAAAACACAGTGAGGATGATGAGGATCTTAAACACCATTTTCTCATGATCTCCCCTTCACAATCTTTCAAACTAACATAATTTGGGGGGATGCCCCACTCCGATATGCCCTGGCCTCAGGTTCCCTGCCCCAGCTCTGCTTTCAGACAGAATCAAGCATCAAGGATTCATCTGAACAAGGCCTTACAGCTTCAGTATCAGCATCGTATACAATCTGAGATCAGAAGCTGCTACAGTTGTCTGTCTCCTTTCTTTCTCAACTTAAATAAAACAAGAGGGGGGGAATGTTTGAATGGCATAACTTCTGCATATGTGAGACATTCAGAGGGAATAAAAATAAAAGTCCATTTACCTTCAACCACTTGCAATGAATTACGAATATAGAGGTGTCACAAATCTGCATAGAGCACGTACACACTGCTTATTCTTGCTTAATCCTTTTGCTTGAGCTTTTTATTATTTCTTATTACTTCTTATTCTTATAAATTCAAGTACAGAAGGCAATTTCGCCACCTGAACTATTTAGAGAGGAGACTGATTCTGTTACTATGGAGAAAATGGGTTTATCAACTGATTTGGCAAATTCAGACTCAGACACTCTCCAATTCCCTGGCCTCCTTTCTTGATTACTGTGACATCCCACTTAACTTATTTTGATTGATATTTCCATGAAATCAGCCATTCAGAGCACAATCAACTAAACACAGAAATGAGCGACCATTAGTTCACTGTAAACCTTTCAGTTCCTGGTCCTGCTTCTTTTATTTCATGTCTACCAGAACTTTTCCAGAGGTTCAGTTTCAGCTTCTTTAAAGCTCAGGACAGCATTGATGTTGAGGAAAACCTAGGCTTGATGGTATGAATGAATGGCAAAGCATGATTCTTTTTCTTAGTAGAGATTTTTTCAAGAATTTTTCAAGCTAAGGAGGAAGGCCAAAAGCTGTTACTGAGGTTCCCAGGCTTGTTTGTAGAGCAACGTGAATATAGCACCTTTTTAGGGTTAGAAAGGTTGCTGCAAGGAGTTGGCTGGGAATGACCTTTCTGTTTGATTATCCCAGGCTGACTGGATTAATGACCTGAACCTTGGCTGGATGCTGTTGACTTTGACTGAAGGGACAGCCTATACATATAACACAAGGATGCAGAAGAGAAAAAGAAAAAAAACCAATAAAAACCTGATAGATAGATAGATAGATAGATAGATAGATAGATAGATAAAACTTCAGAAAAATCAGGCAACAAGTGGGAAAAGTGGGAAGAGCAGACAAAATGCAGACAGAGAGAAAGCCTGGGAGGAAGAGAAACTGCATCTGGGGAACAGTAAACAGCAGGGATGGTGGGACTTGTCACATGTCTGTAACTGTGAACTTGAATGAGGGCAGGAGGAGGGATGAAGGTGTGAAAAGAGGGCATCTTGAAAAAGCTTGCATTATAAACAGTGACATCAGGTGCAAGACCCATGACAAGGTACAATGAGAGTCATCCACACCAGTAAAGTGGAAGCCAAGGAGGAGGAATTAGATAAAGAGAGCAACATAGATCAAGAAAACTGAGACCGGAAAAATCTTTTTTTTTTTTTTTTTTTTTTTTTTATCTCAGGCCAG
>NW_008688973.1:44837-58269 GCF_000695815.1 Acanthisitta chloris | reverse complement strand
TTTTTTTTTTTTTTTTTAGCTCAGGCCAGGAGGTCACGAATGTCCTTGGCCAAGGAAGCTTTCAGCAGAGAGGAGTTGGGAACCAGCAGAGAAGTGATCAAAGCAGAAAGCAGGAGGAGCAGAATCTGAGGCAACATGAGGCATGTTCTGGCATTTTGGATAATGGAGAGGGATGGGTGGGGGTTTAAGAGGCAAATGTAACGTGCAGGACAGTAGGGCACTGAGTGATGCTGATGTAGAGACATTACGATGCACCACTACCTTGGAAGAGCCAGCCTTCTGTTCCTTTGTTTCTTTTCACATCCCCAAGCCTCCCTCTAACTAAAAGGTCATCCTATTAGTGAAATTGCAGAGGTCTTATAGAAATATGATGATGGATTTTTAAAAAAACAACAAACAAACAAAAAAAAAACCAAAACAAAAGCTCCACAAAAAAAACCCCACAACAAACCACAATGACAACCAAAAAAAAGAAACCCCAAACAGAAAAAAAAAAAGAAAATGTGATTGGCAAAGGAGCAAAATTAATGGCATCAAGCAGAGCTTGTCATAGCCCAAAGTCCCTTCCTATATTAAGTGAGTGGCCCAGATGCCAAAAGGTTTAGGGCATTCCCTGCCGACACAGACAAGCTCCCAAGGGAGAAAAACATTTTGTCCTCAATTTACAGAGTGTTGGAACAGGAGAGCAGGAGAAAGGAAGAAGGTGGAAGATAACTGAGAAGCAAATTGATTTACATTTGAATGTTCTGTTTTCATTACTTTTTTCCCCTCACTCAGTGTGAAATCTCATCTTTTAAACTAGACAAACTAGGCTAAACTATTTTTCATGGTGTGAAAACCAAAAAAAAAAAGATTGACATTCTGAGGTAATACTTTTTAAATTCCTCCAATTAAACAAAGCAAATTTAATTTTAAGTTTAATTAAAAGGAAATTTAATTAGAAAGAGATTAGATTTTAATTAAATTTCCCCAAAATCCTTATCCTTGCCATTACTGCTAATATTTCTGTCAGAACCAAATCCCTTTTTAATATTCTTAAATTCTATTGTAGTAAACTTCCCCTTTATATTAAAATTATGTCTGCCTGGATGTACTTGCTACCAGGAAAGAAATGTTCATTACCCCTTTTAAAATACTTGAAGAGCACACCTGAGACACAGAGTAACTCAAGAGTGACCAGTGGAACATTTGGCTATGCTCTTGAGCACAACATTGCTAAATCAACCTGCCTGCTGCTGAACACTTCACAGGCAGGGAAGCATTTCTGTGTCACAAGGCATTCCTTTCCTGCATGTAGCTCTCTACTGCTCAGCACATCCATGATGTCGATATAGGCTGTACTGCTCAGTATTCCATATGCTCTGTTTGTGCATCCAGTTGGTTTTTTTCTTCTGCAGAGGGTTTTCCGGTGGGTATTTTTGTTTGGTTGGTTGGTTTGTTTGCTTTAATTATGGAGTGGTTTGGGTTGGAAGGGAACTTAAAGAACATCTAGTTCCAAGCCTCCTGACACGGACAGAGTCACCTTCCATTAGACCAGATTGCTCAAAGCTCCATTCAACCTGGCCTTGAATACTTTCAGGGATGGAACATCCAAAGCTTCTCTGGGCAACCTGTGCACCAGTCTCAGAGTAAAGAATTTATTCCCAGTATCTAATCTAAACCAGTCTTCTTTCCATTTAAAGCTGTTCCACTGTGTCCTATCACTGCAATCCCTTGTCCAAAGACCCTCTCTAGCTCTCTTGGAGCCCTTTTAGACAGTGGAAGGGGCTCTAAGATCTCCCCAGAGCCTTCTCTTCTCCAGGTTGAACAGCCCCAGCTCTCCCATCTGCTCACTTTTCCATCTGCCCTGGTCTGCTGTAGAGATTTGTGTCAATCACAGGTATCTAAGATGGACTAGGTCAAATCTGTCTTTTGGTTGCCCTGTATTCTTCTGACATCAACTCTAGTCTCCCCAGCAGGCAAAACTTTCTGACAACCAAAAGACTACTGTTACAATGTACCGAAAGATGTGAGTAATGGTTTGCAAAGCTCTGCTTGGTAGGTACTGCAGCACAAGACAGCTGGAGCACCAATGCACCTGCTCTGCCAGCACGCTGTCTTTCTGAATTTCTAGGTATGGATCTCCTGTGCACAAAGTAATGCCATGCAGCAAAACATGTTGTGCACCTACTCAGCAGGCACAAGACTGGAGGCAACCACAGTGGGGCAGCACTTGTCCTGAGCCATGCTCTCACCATTTCGAATTTGTTCTCTTTCCAGCAAAGGCAATCACATGTCATAGCAAAAACCAGGTGAAAGGTGAGTTGGCTGTGCTGGTAATTGGACAGGCAGGATGACATTTAGTATGACTTTACAAAGCATCCCTGGCAGTCATCTCCTGACACCTAAGTGAGGTGTGCTGTCACAGCCTTTGTCCACCATGGAACTCATGGTCCAGCATAGTCTGGTGGGTCCAGCATGGGGTCACAGGGTAGCAAAGATGCTGTGAAACTGCATCAGCCTGCATTATCTGCTGAGACCTTGCACAAGGGGTGGGAGGAATGGGACAGCCAGCACTGGCCCTTGAACTGTGGTCAGGGTCTCTATCCCCAAGACTTTCCACACTCAAAATGAACTAGTATGTGACCCATCATACCAGATCCAGAACAACCCATGTTTATTTTAACACATTGCCATAGTGACCACTAGTCTTGCCAGTGGATATTGACTTTCAAAGCAACATTATTTATGTAGTTACTCTTGTATGTAAAATCTCATCTGCTAAACTCATATATTGCTATACCTGGCAGTGATCTACCTGCTCCAGCACCCCTTCTTTAACAGGAGTTGGGACCAGACACTTCAGAAAGTGCATAACAGGCCATTTACAAAACCCTGAACATAGATGCTTTGTCTACACACCTGTCAACTAGAACAGACACACACACACTTTGAAAAAATACTGCAAATGTTTATACCATAAAACTCAATTTTTCATTGGTTTGTTGGGGTTTTTTTCTTCCAGACAACAAGCTGCATGGCACACCAAGGGGTACCGCAGATTGTTCACTCAAATTTTCAAGGACTAGTCACAGAAAACATTTTGCAAGATTCATAGAGCTACATTTGCTTTGCAAGTGTATCCAAACAACATCCAACTTCCCTTATCAAATTAAAGCAGAGTTCCCAGGAGATGCCATGTGTGCAGGGCCAGTCTCAACTGCCTCACCATGAACAGACCCACCACAGTCCTGCATATCACACTCTGAATCTTGAGATATCCTCTGATAACTACTTACCTATTTTGGCCACATTTACTTGTTAATGTTTCTGAGGTCATTCAGGTTGTTCCTGAACAGCAGTCTTGGGGGTTTTAATGGATATTTTTATTAAACAATCTTTCTACATTCCCTCACTCTAAAGTAATCTCTTTTGTCTTTGGGGACACCGTGCTCACCTTTTGCATCATGCACTCCATGTTTCTCTCCTGTCCACTGCAAAAGTCATCAGGAGCTGACCTTTCTGCTCACCAGCTGTCAGACCCAGCTAAGGTTCCTGAACAATGGAATTATTGTCTTATTGGGCTTTTGTTTTTGTCCTCCCCATCTCTCTTAGAAATAAACATAGACCAAGTGACAAAAATTCATACACTATCAGTCTGTGCTTCAGGTAATGATTGGAAAAGGATTGATCATAATATAGTGGACCAATGGTATTATGCATCTCATTTCATTCACAGATGTAGTCCTAGAAGTATTCTAGGACAAGCTTGAGAACATGGTGATAAACTTTCATTTATAATGATTAAATAGCTAACATGATGGAAATTTATGTTCTTGTTTTTGTGTGCCATTGCTCATTTCCACAATCTCTCTTTTGAGTGGGAAGTATTTTTATTACTAGCTTCACTTGCACTGGTATCAACACAGATGAGGTCTAACAGGCAACATTAAGATTTAAATAGGAATGGAAATAGGCAAAGGAAATAATATTATCCTGTGCTGGTTTGAGCTGAAGTAGAGTTAACTTTCTTCACAGAGGCTAGTATGAGGCTATGTTTGGGTTTTGTGCTGAACACAGAGTTGATAATGCAGAGATGTTTTTGTTGTTGCTGAGCAGAGTTTACACAGAGTCAAGGCCTTTGCTGCTTTCCGTACTGCCACACTGGCAAGGAAGTTGGGGATGCATGGGAGATTGGGAGGAGACACAGCTGGGACAGATGACCCAAACTGACCAAAGGGATATTCCATACCATATGACATCATGCTCAGTATATAAGGTGGGAGGAAGAAAGAGGAAGGGGGGACACCTGGAGTGATGGCGTTTGTCTTCCCTACACATGATGGGCCCTGCTCTCCTGGAGATGCTGAACACCTCCTGTCTGCGGGAAGCAGTGAATTAATTCCTTGTTTTGCTATGCCTGTGTGTGCAGCTTTTGTTTTCTCTATTAAACTGTCTTTATCTCAACTCATGAATTTTTGTAGCTTTTACCCTTCTAATTCGCTCCCCCATCTCGTTGGTGGGGGAGTGAGTGAGAGGCTGCGTGGTTCTCAGCTGGTGGCTGGGGTTAAACCATGACTTTTTTTTAAAGTGAGAAACTGAGATATAGAGAAATCAGCCATGGGTACTAGCCACCTGGAAGTGCTCTCTCCAACTAATTTAAAAAGTTCCACAAAGTTCACCTGGAAAATCAGTTGCAAACCAGAGACTTCAATCCTGAGTTCCAGAGTCCTAAATTGCTACTTCAAGAAAAAAATAATCCCATTATTTTAGATACAAAACAAAATTAAGAGATAACACAAGACAGAACATTTATATTACTGATGGAAATGCTTGGATAAATTTGGTATCATCCAGATGATGAAACATGATACCATCTAGATATCCTGGACAAAATCATTACACTGTGTGAGTATAAATTTTTAACTGATGCATAATTTTGATTCATCTTTTGTGTGAGGGTTCAGTCTATTCATATGAATTCCTGTGAGAGAAGAATTGCCCTGGCAGGACAAATACGAACTATCAAATGCTGCCAATATTGAGTGCTATTTCAATGTGCAGAAGGCATGTGCTGTACACACATGGAGATCTCCTCCACCAAGGAGTCTGACACTGTCATGTTCATTCAAAGAAGTATCAGAGGAAGACAGCAAATGCTTATACTCATCACTGTATTAGAAGACGCTCTGAGAACACGGTCTGGGCCACATGCTTAGCTAGTGAGTGCTGTGACATTGAGCTGGAAATTTTTCAGCACATTAGTGCTGTGTTACGGTAAGCTACATGTCTCATTACATCATGCTATTTGAGAAGATAAGACTTTGAAACAAATCACAATACAACATATGAAACTGAAAATAAAAGCACAAGAGCATAACACTATCTCCACTTACTGGGTTTGGACTTATCCACGTGATAAACCCAACCTGTAGATCTGAATTTGTCTACAGAAGAGAGTGGATACAGGCAGTGCTGGATTGCATGAGCAAGTGGTTGATCTAATTCAGCAAGTCATCTGGTAGGAGCCAAGGAGGCATCAAAAGAAGGTTCAAGACATTTCTCTCATGAGGGAACTTTCTCACTTTCCCAAACAGGTTAAGGTCTCCTCAATCCCGGAAGTGTAAGGATTTATTTCCTTTCTTTTGTTCCTGTTGAAAGAAAACCGTTCTTTAGTATTAAGTGTATTCTGCAGATTATCTGGAGAGTAAGGAGCTTTCATCACATAGACACAAAAATAGAGAGAGTTTTATGGGGTGTGTTTCACTCCCGTTGGGTGCCCACCAGCCATGACTACTGCCCTTTGGGCCACACAATCAACCTCCTCACTCATGAAGATAAATGTCGTATCAGCCCTGCAGTAAGCCATCATCTATTCTTGAGAAACAAAGAGAGTATATAGCATGACCTTCCTTGAAATATTGGAGCTATTTACACAGGTTTGTGTGGACCACATTACTTACGAGTCACCAGGGGGAAACTGAGCTTCTTGTAGATAAAGCAATCAGTGCAAACCACTGTAAATAAATCTGAAATTTCTATGAAGGTCGCACCGTGTCTGATTTATACTTCAGCACCCTATGAAATAATGTTGAACAGGTAAGTGGTTTTCAATTTATTTTTTTTATTCACATAAGAAAAGTATAAAAACCTTTTTTGTAGTATAAGAGACTGGTCTGTTTTAATGTGCATCTGGTTAGAGACATGTCACATTCCCAGGAAGTAAGTTACCATGTGGCATAAGCCTAAGTGTTCCTGGGCCTGATTCTGCCGCCCTAACTTACCAGGATGGCTTGCATGGGCATACAGGGCAGAGTCAAACCCACAGCAGCAACAGATAATCCTTAGACAGTTTGAAGTTCCAGTTTCCTGATTAATATATACCTTTGTTTTAATTATTAATGTGAGTATAGGTCAAACTCAAGTGAAACCTTTGTATCACTAAAGTAGGAGTTATCATAAGCACAGGATTCTGCTCTTGGAAGACAGGTAATGCTCTAGTGGCCAAATTACAGGAGTAGAATTCAGGAATCTTGTTTCTGTCATTTGTAACCAGTTTCACTTCCCCTACCAGCTTTCATCTGACCTGTCCCTTAAAGCAGACGAGCCCCTGGTACTGGAGGAGATTACCTAATGCAACTAGGAGCAATAACTATGTTGACTTCATTTTAGGTTCAGAGTAGTATTCTGGTTGAATATTTATCCAGTTTCTTCAATTTGCAAAATTAGACAAGAATTCTGTGAGCAGATTCTCTAAGAACATTGATAGGTTTTCTACTTGCTGACCATAATGTCATTGGAAAGTAAAAATGGTATCTGGTAAGTGAACTTGATCACCTCATCTGTCCTTCTGGGCATCAAAACTCATGTTTTAGTGTTCTAAACATGGTGAAATGAAAATAATTTCACAGCATCTAAGATTAGCACAGGAAAACACAGTCTTCTGGGAATTACAGTAAGTTTGAACATGCCTGAACTGCAACTCATTCTCACAGAAGAAAGTTTTGATTAACACAGCAGAAAATCAAGATTCAGGAAGACTGAAAGGATCTTCAGAGATATTAAGCAACCTCAGCAATCACAGAAGACAAAATTCAGATCTGGCAAAGACAACCATGCTCTCAGGCAAAAGAGAAGAGTTGGAGTTACTTCATGATTCTTCCACAGTCTCAGAAAAACATGCCTTCTTTAAAATTCCTTGGAAAATACATTCAGGGCTGAAGGTTCAGCCCAGTTTTTAAACTTCTTAATAAAGTGGCCTGAGTTAGAAGCTGGTCTGAATCACAGCTTCCCAAGGAGTCTAGCTACAATAACTTTTTTCAGAACCAGATAGAGGTTTTAAAGACAGATTGGTTAATTTATACCTGACTAGGACCAGCTTTTTGTCAGCCTCAGCAGTTCTGTCCTACCTCAGGACCTTTTATCAAACCTACGCCTCAGTAAATTTAAATGCTAGTTCAACTGCAGTTGTTAGTTAAATGACAGTTAATTACATCCTTGTAGCTCAGATTAACCACTTTAGCCTATGAGTAGTTTACACATTGGATAGCTTGTATCTGAAATGTCTCTGGAAAAGCTGAGTCAGAGCAGCAGGTTTTCCTTTCACTATGAAAAGACCTTTTAGTCTTGCAAACAGCAAATCTGAGCACCCACCAGCTCTCCAGCACCATCCTCAGCCACAGGAAGTAGATCAGCTGGGCTGCTCATTGCCTTCCTAAGAGAAGGATTGAGAACTGCCTCATGACACATTGGAATGGCAAAATGACCAGAACAGGTACCCTAAAGATCATGTTGGATGGTGCACTGAACTTTACCTAGTTGAAGATGTCCCTGATCATTTCAGAGCTATTGGACTAGATGACCAATAAAGGTCCCTTCCAAAGCAAACTATTCAATGATTCTATAGAATTGGAGCTTAAAAAGTTGATAAAGTAGAATTGTCACATTAAACAGGTGGGGGCTTTTATTGTTATTATTAACACTATTATGATCATGTCAGTTCTTCCCACAAGTACCAGACAGGGAGGAAGAAAACCTAAATTGTCCTGGTCCCTGTGTAAACTCTAATCCACATCCTAGAAAACTGCCACTTAAGCTTCACAATTGAATTACATCGAGTGGTTGCTATTTAATTTTAGTGCAATTACTTTAGAGTAATTGCACTGCAAAAGCATCTATGAAAAATATTAATTCATACTTTTATTTATTTCATTTGGCAGTTTGTTTTGCTGCCTTCTCTTCACTTGATTTATCAGTAGTCTGGTGACCCTCAAAAACCATTTGAGAAGTGATAGTCTTGGCAAGGACTAAATCCTAGCAGAATACTCCCTGAAACTCACTGTAAAGCTCTCCATTCTGTTGCCTCACAGACCATGTTTCACCATCTGCCTTACAAATTAAATTTTTTGCTGTTGTATTCAACAAGTTTAGAAATATGGTTATTCTGATCCATAAACCAGCTTTCACAGAGATTATTAATTAAGTCCCAAATATTGTACTGACGTGCTTTGTGAAATATGTCTCCAACATCACAGCACTGCTGCTGTTATAACCCATCTGCATAATATTAGATTGGAGCACTTAAAAGCCCTAAATTTTGTGTTTCCTGTGGAGAGGGTAGAGGGACTGAGGTGAGAAGGGTGGATTTTGTTTTGTTATCCCTTGTTGCAGTCACCAAGAAGGAAAACCTAGAGTCTTAAAGTCAGGTAGATGAGATAAATTGAAACGGATCTTAACGCTCCCAAAAACTCTCCTGGAAACAATGGCATCTTGACGTTTTATCAGTCACTCATGCGGTCATTCTCAGCGGTATCAGCCAGAGCTTGAAGGATAGAGCAGTAAAGAAAGGATTGTCAGCCATAAACATTCCTCAAAACCATGAAAGCCACAAATGAAAGCTTAAGTAATGGAGGACAGAATACCCTTGATATTTCAACAATTACCTGCAACAGCAGGCTTTGCTCAGAGCCCCAGCCATTTTTTCAAAACCCTTTAGTTGTCATGGCCAGAATACAATGGGGGGGAGGGGGAAATGGAGGGAAGAAACAAAAGAAAGAAAGAAAGAAAAAAAAAAGGATCAAAAGCTCTGATGTGAAATAAGTTTACAAAAAAAATTCAGTATTTTAAAAATAAAGATCTATTGCCAGATATTAGAATTATTAGGCTGGTAGAAATATAATTCTTTTCTTTTTTTTTCCCCTCTTTTTTCTCCAAGAGACCGTTAGAAAGACACTCATGCTGCTGAGCTGTTACCTCTGCAGCCATTTCTGATGTCAAATTATGGGAAAAAAAATGACACTTGCAAGCACATGGCAATTGAAGAAGCTTCAGTAACAGACAGAAGTAATCAAAAGTGAATCAACTTCATTATACTTTGGAAAAAATATATTTTGTGGAGGAGAAAATAGAAGAAAAGCTAGTTTTAAATAGACTTCGTGAAAATATTTTAGTCATTTAGAGCTCATAGAAACTAAGTAAAATATAATGCTTGGTACCCAAGCCAACCCAAAGTCTGGAGGCAGCAAACATGAAAGGTTAAATGCTCTAGAAATTACATTTGTAAAGTTGCTCAATTTAGGAGATTAATAGTTACTCAAAGCAATGGATAAACATTAGCAAAGGACCATTAACAGAGAAAAATACATCAGTGAATCAGAGATTCCCAGTTTATCAGATCAATTTTAAACAGGTTTATCTTGGACTCTTCCAGCACCTTGATGAGGAACAAATTGGTTTTTCATCCCTTTTTGTTTCCTGAGATTCTGTTGACTTTTTGTTGTTTGATGTATCCAACCATTAATACAAATGGGTCAGTGGCATAAAAGCCTTAATTCCCTCTTCCATGCAGTTTCCTGAATACAGTCATCTTATAGAAGTTCCATTTTATTACTCTGCTCATGGTCACCTAAGGTTTAAGAACAAAGGAGTTACTGTTGTTTAGTAATTCTTACAAAGGAACAGGAGGCCAGCTTTTTATTTTTGCTTTATCTATCTATCTATCTATATACACACACACACACATGTATATGTATGTATGTGTGTCTGTCTGTATGTATGTATGTATGTATGTATGTATGTAGACAATAATATGAACAGCTAAGTTAGAGCTTGTACACTGACTTGAGTGAGACTGTGGCCAGAGAGAAAAGACTCACACCCTGTGTTTGCAAGCAAATATTGAACCAGGGAATTGAATAGGAAAGTTCTGTTTCACTAGATTTAACAAAAAAGAAAAAAAGAAGACATGAGAGTGATATTTAAAATTAAAATAAAGTCCTTGCTACAGCAACAGAACACACTCATTATACTTTATTAATGGCAGAGCAGAGAAGCAAGGGCAATCTGTCTCAACTGAACTCACTTGCTCATGTAGAAATCTGACTTCATTCAAAATGCTTCAGGACATACCCATGGCCTCTTGTGTCATTCCAAAAAACTATGGGTCCCCATAAATCCCAGACCATTTCTGACACTGTGATGTGGATCTCTCAAGCACCCAAGATTCTTTCAGATGATTCAAAGCACCCAGAGGAAAGAAACTGGAATTAAATTGGAGAGCTAAACTTTCCAAGACATGGAGACACCTGCCTCTGGGCCAGGCGTATTTGGCTACTGATTTCTATGGGCTTCAAATGACATTTGGCACCTAATGCTTCTATGGAGCTGACTACAAGATCCTTGTCCCTGGTGTACCTCTTTCTGGAGCTCCTAACATTGTTCTGCAAGCTGGGGCCTGGATTTTACTCCTGTCGAGTTGACTAAATTTTGATGATCCATTATCGACTCACGGTTTCATTTGGCATTGTATGAGTTCAGTTTATTAAAATCACTGCCTGCAAGGCCAAATTTCTCTATGCCACTGTAAATGGAGTCTCAGACTTGTTTGGACATTTTCAAAGGCTGAGGTAACAGGTTAGTTTTCAAGGTGTTTGGATATAGTTTGTAATTTTGCAAAGGTGCTGGAAGCTGTTTATGCCCTAAGGTGTGTGTGAAATGGTAAGTACTTACCTTGTGGACCTGTGAAGTCTCATGGAGAAACTTGTCCCCATCTTCATCAGCACTTGTATGCCTCTTGGGTGAGGGATATCATGCAATCCCCTTCTACCCATGAACCTCACAGGCCAGGGACATATTCTTGTTCTCCTCCTTTAATTCTCTGGCCACATAAACTTGTCAGGTTCCTGCAAAAGTCTTAGTTTAGATGAAGCAGAATTTTTCACAAAAAAAATCTAAACAAAAAACCCCCTACAAAACCCCAATGGGTTTTGACATCAGCAGTTGAGTTTATACATGATTTGGATGTAGAAAGTGTAACAGGATAATGTAGGAACCTCTGTTTGTATCATTTGCAGCTGACAAGCAGATGCAGCTGCCCTTATACATTTTTGCTTATAATAGGCATTGTCTGAGTTCTGAAAATATTGATGCTGGTAAGTTCAGGAAAACTTCTTTTGAATTCATGTATTCATGTCCATTTTCATGACAAAACAAGTGCTTTTTGTGTTAATACTTCATGCTTTTATAGATGGAAGAACAGAGTTACCATGAGGTTAAATGCTGCAGCATAGGTCTGAGCAAGTTGAAATACAGAGCAACATTTCTACTTCCTCCAATGAAATATGCATTTTATCTTCAATGAAGGCTTGTTTCTTGGTAGTCTCTGTCAGCAGGAGCCATCAACATAACAGTGTTTTGCTGACCTGTGAAAGAGCTTCTGATAACCAGGACTCAAGAGCTCCATTAAGCCAGAATCATTTAAGCTGATTCCATAACAATGTGAAAGTTTTGCAGAATGAGGTTAGGAGGCTGATGCATTTTATATAACCAAATGCAACCATTTTGGGCCTGAACATGTGAGCTGCTGAACAGTCTCAGCTTCCATTAATGTCACGCACATGCTCAGCATTTTATGAGATCAATATCAATGAAAACTAAAATCTTAAGATAACATTTTTGTTACAGCACTAGCAATGAAAGTGCACAGGAATTTGAAGACAAATCCAACATAAAAGAAACAAAACCCATGGAATGTTTTCTCATTACTGATGACAAGTTTCCAGTTAAATCTTTGCCTTGCCTTGCCAAGCCTTGCCATGCTTTGCCTTGTATTGCCTTGCCTAGCCTTGGCTTCTTTCCTCCTCTTTAATCTGGAATACCTCTCAGAGTACCTAGTAAAGCTAATTCATGACTTAATGCATTTTTTGGCACTGTTCCTCAACAGTTGCCATTACGATATTAATTTGTTAATAATTACTTGGGCAGCTCTAGCTTTTAATAAGTACAAAATAACAGAGTCAGCCTATTAAACACAAACGTAAGGGCCAGTAACCAATGTGGACAAATCAGATCAGAAACCTATCCTGAAAAGAATCCAGTCCAGATCCCTGATTTTTTTTCAGGAAAGTTTATAGTTTAGTGGCACATATAAATGTACTGAACACTGTTGAAAACCTAGTTGAATCCAGTTGTCTCTAATGGGAGGCAAGTTTCACAGCCATATTCCTCAAACAGATACACTTTTTACCACCTTTGCCAGGCTAAAAGTATTGATATCTAGTTTATCCCTATAAAATAAAGATCTTAGTGCTCCCAATAATGCCTGTGACACCTGAATCCATAGAGTTCTTCAGGATTTTTCTGGAAGATGATCAAAATCCTTCACTCCTACTGACTGTGGCAGGCTGATAAGAGTCCACCAGCAAGATCAGAGCTAGGATACCTGCAAAATTAAATACCGTCAGTGTAAGTAGAAACAGCCCTGCTAAGAAGCAGGTTAAATTACAGTTGTGGGAAGTTATAGACCATTTCCCAAAAAATATCCTTTCATCTTGAAATTTCTAGGACTTGAACACACAAGCCTCTCCTCTTCTCAGGCTATTTATCATTTTTAGAGGCTATAAATTATACACACCGAGCGCAAATTTTATACACCAACAACCATAACAATGCAGTTGCAAAACAGAACACTCTGAAGGGTATGCTCCCCTTTCAAAAAGAATAATAATGCAATGCCTAGGTTTGCCATAACATTTTCCATTTGAAGATCTCAGAGTGGCTAAAAAGGAGCTGTTAACCTCATTAAACACCTGTGAGACAGTAATCTAGCCATTATCTTCATTGCGTTCCATGAATCACAGAATCACAGAATCATAGAATCAGCCAGGTTGGAAGAGACCTCAAAGATTATCAAGTCCAACCCTACCGTCATTACTAGACCATGGGACTAAGTGCTACATCCAGTCCCATCTCAAAAACTCACTCTCTCCCTAAAAAATCTCTTCCTAATATCTAACCTAAGCCTCCCCTGGCAGAGCTGGAGTCTGTGCTCTCTTGTCCTACTGCTAGATACCTAGGAGAAGAGACCAACCCGCACCTGACTACAACCTCTTTCAGGTAGTTATAGAGCACTGATAAGGTCTCCCCTGAGCCTCCTCTTTTCCAGGCTAAAAAACCC
>NW_008688973.1:27185-44511 GCF_000695815.1 Acanthisitta chloris | reverse complement strand
CCCGTCTCCTTTTCTCCCAGGCTCTTCTCCAGCCCCTCTGTCCCCAGCCTGTAGCACTGCATGGGATTCTTATGGCCAAGAGGAAGAACAGAGAGGGTATCTTATGTTTGTATACCTTAAGGGGAAGGTTTCCACTCTTGCTATGACTGGTTCAACTCCATCAGTTTTAAGAAAATTTGGAAGCAATATATTGATTGTTCTGAGCCAAGACAGATTACATGATACCTAACATGCTGACAGGAATGCAGGATAGATCAGACTAACATCAACCAACTGACTGTTGTTAGTATTGACATTAAGTTAATTCATTGGGAGGAGAAGTTGTACCACAGAAATCAAAAGTGTTCACCACCAGCTTCTCTGAAGCCAGGGATTCACCGATGGAGTCTGGGGTCTTCAATTGCCTGGAAAGTAGCACAACTGTCTCTTGGGAGGGTTTGCCAGAAATTGGAAGTGCCAAGAGGAACACGCTGAGTAAAGAGAGGCATATCACAAACGTAGGGCTGGTA
Organism: Acanthisitta chloris; assembly: GCF_000695815.1. NCBI lineage: Eukaryota > Metazoa > Chordata > Aves > Passeriformes > Acanthisittidae > Acanthisitta > Acanthisitta chloris. The sequence goes on along the minus strand of NW_008688973.1, from coordinate 44,002 downwards.
GGATAAAACCTCAGAGAGACATGCTATATCACCTGTCTAGCTCTTGGTGATCAATACCTAGCTGATGTCTGGATCACAGGTCAGAGCTAACTATTTCACTCTAGTCACCAAAGAGTGCCTATGGCATTGGGTAGGTGTCAGGCCAGATTCTGGCTTTCACACTTGGTGTCTAGTGGGAAAAACCTACAGCTGACCTTGGCAGCCTGAGTTTTTGTTATATTCTGCAGTGATTCCGTCAACAAATTATGGAGCATTATTCAACATACACAAAGTGGATACTGTCATCTGAATCAGGGTGGCCATGCTATATTGCAACATGCTTGTCTTTCACCTCTGTTGCCTTTTCTCTTTTTAAGACTACATCTAGAATATTACAAATCCTTAGAGAGTACACATATGTTATATTCCCCAGGAAATTCATAAACTAATAAGTAATTTCATAGGTACCTGAACATTAAGAAATATTTCATTTTAGACAGTACCCAGGAGGAAATTTCCAAGTTTTGTTTTGCTTCATAACCATTATGAAGGTTAGTCTTTTTTCACCCTCATTAACAAGCAAAATTTCCTGATAAATGCCAAAATTGCAGCACATGCAAAATGCATTTTGCTTTACTTGTTTCATCAGTTTTCAGTTTGAGACATGCATCGTATGTGGTGAGGATATTGAGGGACTTTGGAGCTAAGGGATGTGAAAGACCAGTTCACCAAACTCCAGCATAGCCATTGTGGTAACAGCTGAACATGCCATGAGTCAGAGCATCCCTGAAGCCCTGAACAGACAAGGGAGACAAAAGATGAGTAAGGAAATGTCCACGGAGGCACCTGGCCAAAATTATAGGATAGGTCAAGGGGAGAGTGAAACATGGATCACAAGTCTGTTGGCTTCTACTAAGTGTTCTTGCCACAAGGTGAAATATGAAAAGGACTTGATCAACTAGCCTTTTTATTTCAGTACCTATTATCACAAGAGACTCTCCTACCCTTTTTCCAGACTAATTATATAGTTTTAAAGTTCCTGAGGTTTCTTCTGGACTTTCAAAATCAGAATGAAACGTAAAACAAAAAGATCCAGAAGAAGGAAAATCCATTTGCTTTACCCTTCCTGCAGTGATGTTTACAGAAAACATATGTGTCATCTGCTGACTTTCCCAAGGGAAGGCTACATCACAGTTTTGCATTGTGCTCTTAAACAAAAATCTTTTTCTCCCTCCCATCCTCCAAATGCATACAAAACCCTGAAGTGTGTAGTCTTTGCTCTTCGTAAATATGCTTACCTGGAATATGAATTCAAGTTTGAGCTTGTGCTTTGCTTGATCTGGAACTCACTTTGCCAAGAGGATGCAAAAAAGAGTATGTAAGTGCTGACAGTTCTCTAATGCCATTTCCACAAATCCTCCTCCAGGGACAGATAAATAATGAAATGACTCTATGGAAAATAACACTAAAGCATCTCAGCCCACAGAATCACAGGATATGCACCAGACACACATGGGTGAATGCTGAAATGCTGAGAACATTCAGTAACACAGACAGGACTTTGGGAATCCTCACGCTTGTCTAGGCTAACTGAACCGCAAATATGAAGTAAATGGAGCAACAGCGATGCAAACTGTCATAACAGATTGAGAACTAGACTCAGAGTTCCTACCATCTACCTACATGATAGAAAAAAGTCTTTGTCATCTCTATATCAAGGATTATTTCTTGATATATCTCTTCTGAACACCTACTCTGTTGTTTTAGTGGTGCTGAAATGCAAAATATTCATCTTACACTTTCCATAGCTGACTCCCATTCTGCTAATTCAGTTATGCAAGACTTGACCCAAATGATTCCTCTCTCTTGTTTTATTTTTTTATTACTTAGCTGATATTCATAGGCAGTCTTTATAGGCGACGCTGTCAGTGAACTGAGTTTGATCATGCAAATCTTTACTCCCAAGACTGTGCTGCCGAATTAGAATGGTAGAGTGTGCTCTCAGCTAAGTGCATTAAGTAAAACAGCATAACAGCATGCCACACTTTAGACTTGTAGCAAGCAATTTTCCCTCCTGCCCAGAACTTATCAGGGTGATCTACTAACATCCTGCAAGCACAGAATTTTTCTATTCAGTGACCATTTTCTTTCCTATTCGCTACTAATATTCTATTAACCATTCCAGCCACTGCTGAGCATTGAGCTGATATATGCAGAGAAGTATCTAAAATTATTTGAAGACTGTCTTCCTGATTGTTGAATACTGTCTTAAAGATCTTTATAACTACTATAAGCATGGATTATTTTTTTCCTTGTTTAGTATGTAGATGTAGATCCCTTTCACTACATAGGGAACATGTGCCATCACAGATCCATGTATGCACTCTGGGACTCCTCAGACACATCAGGGGCTCCAGTATTGATGATTTTATGGTTTGTTATTGTAAGGGTTGACTTCAGTTTTCTCTAAGCAAAAAACAGCTGGAGAACCTATAGCCTTGTGCTGCACTCATTAAGCTGTGTGTAAGCCTCCTCTCCCCATTTAAGAGCTGTCTCTAGACTCCGTTCTTCCCAGCCAGAGAGATGCTCTGATTTGAGACAATGTCATCAGTGGCCCAGTTTTCTACCACTGGCTTTAGATGTAATATATCTCTTTTAGTACTGAGTATCATTTGTTTTCTATCAAGCCAACTGTAGGTTTCTTTATAATATGATACCTGTAGTTCTTTGGGAGTTTTTCTGATTTTTAAGCAAGACTGTCCCACTCAGATCCACCTTCAACAAAAAGAGACAGGAAGGGCACTTAAATATCTTAAAACCATCTTAAAAGGGAAATGCTTTTCATGCAGCAGCTCTTCAGTTTTCATATGGCTCTTGTTCATTGTGCTTAGATCCTACTGATGCTGAATGCTCTCTTGCTATACCTCAGTGTGATACAATAGAAGGAACACCATGTGGTAGTCTGCAGAAAAGTCGATTAAACTTGCAGACATAAAACTGCAAACAGCTTTTACGCGTCGCTAATGGACTGGGACCGCTCAGCATTTATGATAGCTCAGAAAACCTTACACAGCTGTGGTGCTGTAAAAATGAGTAACAGTTAAAACCAGGAAGAAATGTAAAGGACAAGTTGCAAAGCTAGATGGCATTTGGCATGAGCTGTTCAACAATGTCAGACCATGGTTTGTTTACAGGCACAAACAAAATGAGCTTACCTTCTCATGGGAGAACTGCCCTTACACCAAACGTACCCTGGAAACTAGGCAATCAAAATTTTGACTGCTAACAGTATCCCTTTCCATCTGTTAAAAAGAGGAAATGGCTTTGGTCAACAGGGACATTTAAACTGCAGGTTCAATGTTTGGCTAAGTAAGGATCAGATTTGGCCCTTTTCTCAGACTTAGCAGATATGCTGGCCATAAAATATATCCCCACATCATGTTTAGCTCTGGTTAGTGCTGCCTGTTACTTTCAGATACTCAAGGCTTTTTTGCCTCATCACCATGTTGCCACATGTAAGGTCTACACGGTGCTGTTTCCCCTTTTAGGGCCCAGAACTCAGAAGGACAAAAGTTCTGCCAAACCCTTTTCTCCTCTCTTCAACTGATAATCACATGGACTTCAAGACAAGCTTAACAAAGCAGTATCAGGGAAATTACGAATTTCTGTAAATGGTGCTGAATACTTCAAATGATATGCCTGAAATATCACTTGATCATTAAACGATAGAATATCCTTCCATAAAATAAATAAACCATGAAAGAAGAAGGCAAATCTGCAATTTAATATTAAAAGGGTCTGAACTGTTCAGGAAGATCTTGGCCAAATATGAAGATACACTCTCTGTCATACACCTTTGACAAATGCTGTCCCCAAAGCACCTGACTCATACCAACAGGGAAGACAGAGAAATCTCCAACGCTGGCTCAACTAGGCAGGAGACAGCAGGCTTTTTATAGCAAAATCTTTTGACCTTCATAAATTTTCATGTTCTGTACCTGGATACCATGGTGAAATGTGATGGATTAGATCCATTTCTCCATATTAAAACTCCAACTCATAGTTAGAGGGAAAAAAGTTAACTTGCAGATAGTATAGCTTGATTAAGTGGAAAACCCAACCCTAACTGCAGAGCTTTGGCCTAAAATTAATCAGATTTGATTTTAACTGATTGGGCACCAAAATATTTTTTTCCTGTGGTAATTAATGCAAGAAATGTTTCATGCCAAGTTATCTTTGTCTGTAATGTCTTCAGATTAAAGAAAGTAAAACAGCGTCTCGTCAGAGTGGTTGCACAGTGTTCTCATCCCCTGAAGGGAACCCAGGCTCTGCTGACTAAGAAGGCTTCAGCTTTTGATCATGAGTTATTGGATCATCATTCAGTCAGGGCTGCAGACTGACTGTCCTGAACTGAAAGGGTTGGAATCAGATCACATCCAGGGGGAACAGCTCTCCCAGAAAAACTTCCTTTCTATCTAAATCAAGTCTACAAATAGCAACTAACATTTGTCAGACATTCATCAAATGTGACATGCTTCACAGATCCAGGCCACAAAAACACAGGAATCTGTCACAATAACCTAATGCAAGACAGTAGACGGTCCTGATGTTGTATGACATACTGGCTAGCAGATATTGTGCTTCCTGAGCATGTGAATGTAAAACTCGATCTCGTAGAAAGAGAAATTGTCACTCGTAAAATAACAAAACAAAACCAAACAAAATCCCACAAAAAAAACAACAACAACTAAAAAAGATATTATCTGATCCAATTAAAATGTACATTGATTACTGCCAGGTTGTGGGACTGATCCTGCTTAGAGATGGTGCATAAAGGAGCAAGCCCCAAAAACTGGAAGCTATTGGTCTTTCCAAACCCACAAGAAGTAGCTGCTAAACCCAGGCAAAAAAAGTTCTCCAAAGTTAGGCAAATCATCCTATCACTTAAAACCTTAAAAACTACTGTTTAGGGAAATAATTATCACTACTTTTGATATTTTTCAGTACAGAATGCTGCAACTTAGACACTTTGATATACAACCAGCCACATTCACTAATCCTCCTGCAGCAAAGACCAGCCTGCAAGACTTCAGGCTATGCAAGGGCCAGCTCAATAAAAACACAGCAGACAAGATATGATGAGCAAGAGCATTCAGTGTCTATCCAAACTCAGCTTGCTTCAACAGTGCATAAGAACTGCATCAGGAGGCAGCACGAGGAGGTTTTGAGGTACAGCTGAAATCAAGAGTAAAAGGAAAGTAAAATAACACCGAACTTTTCAAACACAAGAAGCTCTTTATAAAACTGCCCCCTTTTCCAAATTAGGGAATGAGAGAGAGTCGGTTTAGAATAGATAATAGGAAGAAATTCTTGATAGTGAGCATGAGGAGGCTGGAACAAGTTGCCCAGAAAAGCTGTGGATGCCCCATTCCTGGAAGAGTTTAAGGCCAGCTTGGATGGGGCAACCTGCTCTAGTAGAATGTGTCCCTACACATAGTATAGGGGTTGAAATGAGATGGTTTTTAAGATTCTTTCCAAGACAAACCATTTTGTGATTGTACGGAAGCTATTTTGCCGATAATTATTTGTTTCTCCTGAAAATTTTCCCATTTTTAAGTGGACATTTCCTCCCTCCACCATTTTTTATATACTTTACTTTCTATCTTCATCCTCCTACTATCCCATTTTTCCATAGCAAAAGGAGACATAAAATTAGAAAAATGAAATTACCGCTGAACACTTTTAAAATAACTTTCACAACAAAAATCTCAAATAAACAAATAATAATCTGTTTTGAAAATACACCCTTATATGAAGAGCAAAGAATTTCTTACTTAAGTAGATTACTGGGAAACTCCTATAGTCAGGAATGAGTTCATTTATTTTCTTGTCTTAAAAGAAAAGAAAGATGGATGGTTTTGCTTTGTTGTTGGCTGTATTTTAAATCTTGTTTTGCAACATGTCCACATGCCACCTAGAATATGTGTCAAGGGGAAAAGCCAAATAAGGATCTAAGTATGGATAAACTCATAAACGCATTGCTGAGATGAAAATACAATAGGTGAAGGCTCCCCGTGTGTGGTTCAGGTGCCTGTTGTGTTCAGTTGTATCACATCCTGACATGTCCATAACATTCACATGTGGATGTTTTAGTGTCAAAGACAGTATAAAATGATACTTACACTTAGATGACTGAATGGTTTCCATTGGATACTACTCACACTATATCCCCATAGGTAAAATTGTATCAATTCTCCAAGTGGCAGATCATTCAGCTGCAAAAAAAAAAAAAAAAAAAAAAAAAAGAAAAAACCCCTACTATGTTTCGTGAATCACTTCAAAAATTCTATTTAATTCAGTGACAAAATTATAGACAGAAAATATTCAGATACATTGACCTATCTAATGTATTGATACATTTTCAACCAGTAGATGAAGTGATGCTATATACCAGGAAAATACTGCAATTGACTGGCAAGCAGAAATGAAAACCTCAGCCTTTCCTGGAAGAAATCACAACTGCTTTAACTTTGACTTATGTCCCTTAGCAAAATAGATAATTGCTGTAGTTCATTATAGTTTATGAATTATTTTTCAGGCAAAACAATAGATACCAGTGGTTTGCAGGTAGAATTTGTTTCCATTTTGATGGTTACGTTCTAAATTTGTGTGTCAGAGACCGAAGGAAAGGTTGCCTGGCTCAAAACAACCAGGTGGGAAAGCAGTGAGGAAACAGGGGGAGCTCTGTGCAGGTGTGGCAGTGACTGCACCCGAGTCTTTGAGCCTTAGCAGGTAACCACCGGTCTGCACTATAATGGTGTTGGTCGACCACATGGCTCTGATGTGAGCCCTGAAATGGTGTCTGCCAACCACGTGGCCTTGCTGCAAGCCCCAAGATGGATGCTGAAGCAGTTGGCTCTGCCTAAAGTTCAGGTGCAAGTGTGAGATCGCACTGGGACAGGCCCTGGGTGAAGGGAACAGATAAAAGGACAGCGACACTTGCCATGTAGCATGCTCTGCTACCCTAGATTCAGAGCAGCTGAGACCACACTGAATCCACGGGTGGTGACTAACTACCACTCTTTCTCATGTGTTTTTCTCTTCTTTGGTCTTATTTTCTTTTCATCTTTCCTATTTTCTCATTCTCAATATATAAATTGCAAGCCACACACTTAGGCCCTTAATGACTCGCTAAGTGCCCGGATCAGTGCCTGGATAAGGGCTTTGTTCTCTTAAGGTGTGCTCAGTTAAAGTCTGCACTGTATTTGAATCCTGTGAAGTTTACTGGTTTATCTTTTGCCATGTGCCTTATTCCACACGAGCTCATAAGTAAAAACTATTTCTTGTTAAACCTTCTGAGAACTGTGCTATTTCCCTCATGCACCACCCAGAGTAATTCAAAATTACATTCCCCCAAATCCGCCGAGCGGACTGAGGTGTTACATACTGTGACAGGCATTTCATTCCCAATGTGATGGTCAGAGATGGGTACCACTGCACATCCAGTTTATGTACTGGATGTGCCTGTCTCTGAGCTTGAACTTACAAACCTCCCAAAACTTCAAGTCACCTTGGAAAAAATCTCCACATAGAACTTAACACAGGAATATCCCTCTGAACACAAGACTAAAAAAACCCACAAAAAAACCAAAAAAAACCCACCAAAAAACACCACCCTAGATTATTGACAGTTTGCTGCTGGAATGAGATGCTTTGTTATTAATGCCCGCTGAGGAGGACACTGCAAACAAAACATTATTTTGCTTTACAAATAAATGGGTCTGCTAAGTGCTGTGTAAATCCCCCCAGATACCAATGGTGCATAGCTCTGACAAAAATGCATTTTCAGAGCACTTAATGGCAAGAAATCCCATCTCTTGGTGCCAAAGGGTTAAGAGTCTCTTCAAATCAGAGGATAAACTCATTAAAATGGGCCATTACTGGAGAAAGAAGAAGCCCCAAGACTCCTTCCCCATTTCTTTGCCGTGTTAGTAGGAGGAACCAAAGAGCATAATACAGGTTTGAATGCACATAAAACAACAGCGAGCTCCATAAGGAGTGAAGATTCCAAAGTAAATACAATACTGAAAGTCATCAGAGGCAAAAGTTAACTTAATATAAAATGCTTGACTCTCAGGTAAGGTATTAAGATGCTGTTTTGACGGCCAGAACTAATAGCAGGCTTGCTGAAAGGGTATTGGCTTCAGAAAGAAGACAAATACAATCCTAATCTCTTTTTCCTGCCACACACTGGAGATGAGTGAAACCCAAGGGGGGAATTCTTATTACAGCAAATAGCTGCAAGTCCACAGGAAAAATTGAGTCAACTTGACAATTTACAAATTTCCTTTCAAGCATGAAAGGTGGATGAAAACAGAAGGTTATTTTTAAATCCAAACCACCATATTTTGTATCTGTAAATATCACTGCTGAAGAATAAGGGACACAGGAAAAGAGTTCATATTGAACCCAAGCTTTGTCTCACTGGCATGAAGCCAGGACAAAATAACTTTTGTCAGACAAGCAATATTAGAAAATCTAACACCAGGAAGAGATATTTTTCCTGCTTTCCATCAGGGGCAGCAAGACCTGGCAGTTTATCCACAGCTTTGTGGGTGAAGATGCAAACCAATGTGAAATCTGCTTATCCCTTACTTTGCTGGGTAAGGAATATGCAACACAATGTTCCTTAGTTAAATTAAAAAAAATAAATTCCTTTGCTGTCTCGTTCATGTTCTTCCTGATTTATTCCCCTCCAAAAAAGGATTAGGGATAATCAAAGTTTGCCATCAGCACACCTGTACTGTTCCACAAATGAAGACCTTGAGCTTTGTGGAAAATATCCATGCTGTTAGGTGGGCATCTGCTTAACTGTCATGGACCTTTAACATGTGTTTTGAAAAGCTCAGGTGTGCCAGGACCTAGCAGTATTAAATCTTGCTTTTGTAGGTCGAAAAATTTGCAATCCATGCTCTGTTATGGTGATTTGACAGTACAGATCAAATTATGTCCTACCCACAATATATATAGAGAGATATGCTCCTGAATCTTGGGCTCAGGTGCTGTTACCTCCCTTCTGACATCCAGCAAGCTGCACTGACACAATTTATTTTGGAGGTATTGGAAAATATCTCCCTCTCAAAATGCATTGTGGTTTGGGTGCACAACACCATGAGCATGATCAATACAAGCATGATAGAGTCACTGAAAATTGTACTTGAGGCCAAAATAGCTAGTTTGGGGATGAAATGCCAACTTCCAAAAAGTGGTTGCTTGGCTTTTTTTGCTGCATTGTAGATCCATATATCTTTTCCCATTGAGTGAGGAAATCTAAGTTCAAGGAGCGGCATGAGCTCTAGGCACACATGGCTGCCATGAAAGCATGCTCTACAATAAGAAAAGATCTGATGCTGAGGAGTAGAGAGATGATGGAGAATAAGAAATATCACCTCAGGCACTGGAAGAAGGAGTCATAGAATCACAGAATCAACTGGGTTGGGTGGCAGATGAGAACAGACAATTGGTTTGGAAATCTTGTTTGTTGCTTCCCACAGAGGTCATGCAGGTAAAGAAACACATCTGTCAACTTAAGGCTGAAGCTGTGGAGTTTTGTGGAGATAATTGCCTGGAAGAGAGAACATCAATTAAAATTATGAAATGAAAAACATAATGGAGGCTCATAAACCGACAATATTTAAACATCTCTGTCAGGAGATACACTGGATTATCATTTGCTACCTCAGATTTCAAAAGGATGACCAGCTAAAAAATACAACAAAAGTGCCTAACCACAATAAAATGCTACTGGAAATTTCCACACCAAGAGAGGAGTCCATCTAGCAGTATTTTTTAATGATCTTCCTCTATATGACTTACAGCTGAAGATAATATATATGTATCTTAGCCAGCATGATGATGTCTAGTGTTTATATGGAGAGCAACTTAATTACACATTCACTACCATGAATTGCATTTATAATGGTATTAATATACAAAAAGAGTTTGCAGGACTGGGACTTAAACTGCTGCCCTGTGAAATTTACCCCAAATCCCTAATTAATTCTTTTTGCAATACTGCTCTTCTTTGACAGCACCTAATTAGAGGATTGCTTGGTGAGAGATATATATGACTATTTGAATGAGTATATAAATATTCATATAAATAAACATGTAAGTATCTACAGATGAGTATATAAATATCTTTGCATAGTGAGATTTGAGCCAGAATTAAAATTCTTCTTTGGTCCAGCAATGTCAACAAAATTATAAGAAATGCAGAAAAAAATTTCAATTGGTTTGGTTTTTAAGATTTTTCAGTACAGTTTCAGCCTCTCTAATTTTATATATTTAGTTACTCATTGTAAATTAGGTGTTGGTCACCCTTGTATTTCTCTACAGTTGAAAGAGAGAAAGTATTCTTTGAGAAGGTGACTGATCTCTGGAGGTGCCTATTTTATCCCTGCCTAAGCAGACTTACTTAGCAGACTGACTAAAATACTGAAGTTGAATTTGGTCCGTAGTTCCAAATTCCTTGATCAGCCAAATAAAACAATGGGGCAGATCTGTAGAAAGGTATTTGAAGTTAGTGAATTTAGCCTGGTTTGCACAGCAGTTGACCTCATCTTGGTACAGGTATCTGGGACTGGTGTCCAGAGGTGTCAGCCCAACATGACTAACCTCAGGCATAAATGTTACAACTTCTTCACAGCTGAAGTCACATGAGGTGCTCATCTCCCTCCTCTTTTTAATATATGCATGCCACTCATCTGAGTGAATCTCACATTTCCTTGCATAAACATCTCTTAAAATTCAAGCACAGCTAGGATGAAAAACAGTGGGGTTCTATCAATTTCTTACAACACTGTACCTACTATTCATGACAGCAAATTATTTAAGTCTGAGCTAGACACCTGGGCTCCATCACAGATAATAGAAAGAGGTAAACATCTTCAGAGGGCAATTAATCCTTAGGCTCAGTCTTGCTTTTGGCAAAGTGAAAGTCATCTTGGGGTAGGTATGAAATGTAGGACTGCCTTGCAACAGTGATAAATAGAAGGAGAGGTGTTATGAGGCAAGAAGAGTGAAGATAACAATACAGATGCTAAGCATCTGAGCTAGGAGAGTACAGGCTGGAATTCATTTCATTCAACTTCTGCACTTAAAAGATCAACAGGTCAAAGTTAAATCACCTAGGCTCCCTCCTAGTTGAAGATGAGAGCATGACCAGAGGGTCCATCTACATGGTATCTGCTATTGGCAGCTGAAAAACCCATGCTACATGTGAGCTTTTGCCATCAAATTTAGCTAAAACCTTTATAACTAATTACTGGGTGCCTTACTTTCAGTTACCTTTAGTGGGGTGAGAAGGATTCCATACCAGATATTTCCTATGGAGGCATGTTTGCTTAATTTAATTGTTGAGTTGAGAACTGGCCATCGTTCTTCAGAATCTTCTGTCCTATAGGCTCAGGAAATGTAAAACCTGGAAAAGGAGTATTAGCTCACCTAGTCTAATCCCTTAGATATCATCAGCTATTTACTGCCACACAATTATAACTGTACTAAACCCAGTCATTTGCCTTTGCTTAAACTTAATCTGTATTTGGCTACATTTATTTGTCAATGTTGAACTGAAGACATCAAAAGTAAAAGATTTTCCCTCATGTCTGTGGTTTGTTCTGAGAGTTAATTTCCTCCTCCACCTACTTCCCCATTTGAATTTGCCTGGCTTGCAGACACTGACTCTTGTTAAGACTTTATCTTCAAGAATCAAGATAATTTTACAACTCAGCATATTTCCCTGAGGAAGAAAGTTGCACATGGTCAGAGAGAAAATATATAACAGAGCAAGGAAGCAAACCTTACACTCTGAAATCTCAGGATAGTGCTCAGATCATCAGCTCATCCATGTTGCTGACAGCACTTTGGAGAGTGGGGGTGTATAATGATTATGCATGCATGCAGCATGCAGACAGGGTTTTACAGGCGAGACTGTGAGAAAGATGGTGGTACCTCTGTCTCTTCCGGTCATACACACTGCATGTGGCAGCTGGAGTACCACCAAAGAGACCTGGTTATACAAGACAGAAATGTCTCAGGAACTCAGTGACGTATGTCTCTGGCCTCTCATGAGATAGACGTGTTTCCCACATTTCTGTTTCAATTTGTTTCTAACCTAAGAGGAAATGTCTGCCTCAATTGTACTCTTGACTTTCATGGACCAGATGATGCTCTCAACAACACTGCAAGTACCAGGTGCCCATAAGCCTGGTATTCCTTCTCTCCCTCCTCCCGCTTCCCCTCCTGACACCCCGAGGTCCGGCAAAGACATGTGAAAAGTCACACAACTTTTACAGAAAGTGGCAAACTTCATATTTGAGGAATCATCTTCTCCCTTCCAGGAGCTTCACCTTGTTATTGTGAAATAAAGCTCTGCTCTCTGTCTGTTGCAGCCCCACATAAAAAGAAAATTTTTTTCTCATAAATTACTGCAGAAATGCACATTGCATGTTAATTGCAAAATAAACAGTTTAAATTTATTTCATTGAGTACGACATCAGAAAGAAAATGAGCCAACTGCAGTAGATTATTTTTGTTGGATAGGTTTCAATCATCTTTATTGATGCCCTTCATTCTTCTCCTGATTACCATCACTAAAAACCCCTATAGCAAATTTCATCTGAGTATCTAAAAATAGAGATATTTATAACTTAGCTGTTTTTGTCTCACAGTTCTCCTCCCTGCTTCCTCCTTGTATTTCTGATCAGACTTATTTCAGGCCCTGGGGAAATATGCAAAACATCCATGCAAGGACTGTGTACACAGGAGAATCTGGGGGCTTCACCACCTTCTTTTCTGTCTGTACTGTAGCCAGTCAAACGAGTAGCCTCAGTCCAATCCCACTTGCTCTCCCAGAAGCTATTGTCTCATGAGACTTGGTCTCTCAGTTGCTTATGTGATTAGCGCCTGTTGTCATTCAGACTCAGCCAGGTTAGCAAACAGCTCCTAATTAAACTGGTTAAGCAAAACTAGTTCACTTTCACCAAGAAAACAGTGAAGCAGACAACACAAATAGTCTATCTTGCAAGAGCAGAAAGGAATAGATTGGACAGGACAGAGAGCAGCATCTTCAGGTAGCTGCACTACAATCAGGAAATGTGTGATCAAGGCATTAGTGCAAATCCTCATTTGGAATAAAAATGTTACTGCTCTATTGACTTCACACCAATGAGAAGCCAGATGATAAAGTTGATGCAAAATCAGCAAGTTTCACAAGTTTCTGAGATGGGTGAATGTCACCTTTCTGAGTTTGATCCTTTGGTTGACATCCCAGAAATTAAGCAATTCATATTGAAGCCTGGAGTCTACATGTTGAGCCTACATGATCATTTTGTAGGTTGTAAGTCATACCTTAAGGCACAAGATGATAACTTGAAACTTAGCCTAGTCTTGTTTAAAATTCAGCTCAGGTTCATAAAACTACAAACCTCAGTGAACCCTGTGAACTTAGTTCGTTTTTAGCGTTTGAAGAGTCCAGGTCTAAACACATTTAAAATACTTCTTTGTTTTTCAGAAGCAGCCTGAGTAACAACTGAAAGCCTGGGGAATGGCTCCTCTGCATAGGAAAATAGCTAATGCATCAAGTTATGGTTTCTTAATGGCATTCAATTAACACATCACCATTGTTAGTTGATTAAAAATTAACTGTGAATACACATTTAACATTTAGTACTTACAAATGTTCCTTGATTTATTAAAATTGTCAGGAGTTAAGGAGTCTTGGGATATGCAAGGAATATTTTCTTTGCCTATTTTGGTAACTTTGTAATGAAACAAGCAGCTTTTAATAGAGCATTCAGACTTTCTGAAACTTTTTTTGTAAAGGACATTATAAATCATTCACATATTAAACACTCACTTTGCTTAGTTCATGTTGTTTGTGAAAGTGTGTATTAACTAGCAGCAGTTGCACTAGAAGAAACCCCCTATTTCAGAAGTGCAAAAGAAGGGAATGTTGTTGGGAAAATTCCTTCAGGAGTGTAGCTGAGTTTCCTCTTGTATTGTGTTTGCTGATGGGAAATCTTCCCCACACTGCTTTTTGGGTTGGAGTATGGAAAAAAATGCCACAGTAGGCCTTTTGCTGCATGACATTCCAGTGCTACTGCTACATCAACTAGACAAGAGGTGACACCCCTAGCCTGTGGCTGGGAGAAAGCAGGAGGAAAGCCATGTTCAGGAAAAGCACAGCCGCATGCTGGACATGATGTGCATCCTCCGCACAAGGGGTTTTCACATGACTGGCAATTCCACACAACCTCTGATATTACTTACAGGACCACCTCTGGCAGACTCATCAATGCATACAGCCTGTATTCCCTATCATTTGACACTGAAACAGTTCCTCCTATTACACCTGATCTTGCTAAACTTGGACATGGCAGTATTGTTACCGTACAGAGGGCTGACTCTGACTGCCGGTGCAGTTACTGCAGTCACATGTTCAAACAGACATTTAAGCCTCTGAAGAAATATTTGTACTCTCAGATGTGGCTAATGTGTTTGTTGAACCAGGTCCAGGCAATGACAGGCATGAGGACACTGTGAAAATAGAAACAGTCCAACCAAGAAGTAGCAACAGCAGTGCAAAATGCTGAACATTTCAACTAAAGACATCAAGGAAAAGAAGATCTTTCTCCTACCTGAAACCTGACATTTCAGATCTGCTTGCTTTAGTCCACAACTGCTCCTCTCTGATTAAACGTGTGACATATGGCTGCAGACCATGAGAACAAGACCTCTACAATGAGAGCATTTGGTCAACTTGCTTGTGAGATGCTGACAAAAATCTCTTAAACATAGAAGTTGATTTCCAGCATTGTAATTTTCTCTCTTTGCCCTTCCACATTGCTGTACCCTCAGTATAACACAAATGGAAAAATGAATAAAACAAGCTTGTGAGCACTTTTTATCACATGTCCCTCTGACTTGCTCCCAGGCAACACAGCAGTGATTTTCCCGAGTACTGCACCTAATTAGACTCGTCATGATACAGGGATTCATCCGATTATTTATTATTTGCATTAAGATGATACCATCTGCCCTTCCTTCTCCTCTCTTCTCTTCTTCCCTGCATGATCAGGAATCTGTTGTGTTGAGCAAGATGGGTAATGTGCTAAGAAAAGGTGGCTATGCCATTTCAAGGTAGGGAACTGAGGTGGGGAGTATTTCATGATTTAGATGGAGCTTGCTGAAGCACAGTCAAAAGCATCCTATCAATTTCTGTGGGCTTCATATAATGCCCTAAGCATAAGTCTGCTCTGCATAAAACATCATTGCAAGATTAAGATTTAAATCAGCTCTGAAATAGCTGAGTGTCTGCAGTGCAGTATTACCACCTGAGAAGAGGCTAGTTCTGTCTGCGGGGGCAGACTGGTCATCCCAGCTTGGTGCTGGCAAACTGAGGTCCTGTAGCCTCCTCATTCAGAGTTGCCTCAATGTACAGCTGCCTCAATGTATAAATGGCCAGGATAACCTTCCTCAATTGACACAGGAAGCAGTAAAATGAGAAAATAAGGTTTCCATTCATAAACTGTATCACCATCCAGTCCAAAAATATATCTGCCATGCTCATAAAAGAGGGTTCAGGATGAAATGCAAGTCATTGCTTTTGTTTTTGTCTCCTCTCAAGTCTTCTGTCATGTTTATTGTATCTGTCATCATACCTAAAAACCAGTCATCAATGTCTCTAAGTGTCTGAAGGGAGGGTATCAAGAGGAGGGTGCCAAACTCTGCTAAGTGGTGTCAAGCAATAGGACAAGAGGCAACATGCAGAAACTGATGCACAGCAAGTTCCACCTGAACATGAGAAAGAACTTCTTTCGTGTTCAGGTGACCATGCACTGGAACAGATTGCCCAGAGAGTTTGTGGAGTCTTCCTCACTGGAGATATTCAAGAACTGCCTGGATGCAATCCTGTGTCATGCACTCTAGGATGAATCTGCTTGAGCAAGGAGCTTGGACCAGATCTCACAGAAAGCAGGTATTTGTCAGATTGTGAGAAAAAAGGCTGATCTCCACCCACACAGAGGAGCCCAGAGCATAATAATGGGGAGGAGGGGACCCAAATAACTTCAGGGAAGAAATACACCCCTATCATGCCCCCTCCTAGGGCTGCCTGTAAGGAACATCACCCCACTATGGTGAGTCACAGGAGCTGCTCTCTGGGGCACCTCAGGGACAGAGAGGAGTCACTACCCAGAGACCCATTGTGGGGTGCACATAGAGTGTTTTGGAAAACAAAAATAACAGTTGTGAAAGCGAGGATCAAAGAGGTTTGGGAGAACCAAATATGGAAAAACTCATGCAAAATGGAGTAAAACAGTCAGCTGTGTGTAAATAGGACTGGCCAGTGCTCTTGTCTGGATCCTCTGTGTGTGTGTTTCCAATGGTGTCTGTACCACCCCAGAACAGGACTACAGCCTCAGGTCCTTCTATGTCTAGGTGCCAGCAACATGAGGGAGATTGAGATTCACAGGCAGCTACTGATCAGACTGAGTGTCTGAGCCCATCCGCTGCTGGATCTGTGTTTTATCCATATGCATACAGTTTCCGCTGACAGACTTTCACCCTGATCTACCAGAGGGGGGTGTGACGGACTGTTGGTGCTGACTGTGTTTGTGCAAGTGCTCTGTGTGTCTGTGATCTGAATGGATCCGAATGCATCTCTGTATAAATACATATGGTGTACAAACGTATTTGTGTGACTATGTGCCTACTGGGAATACATGTTCTGTCTCTGTACTCACCTGACGTCTGATGTGGATCTGCGGCATCCTTGG